>NC_079168.1:24840245-24915245 GCF_947568905.1 Ostrea edulis
TAATGAAAATTTTATTGGATATAACCAAGTTTCCTTATAACAAGCTATTTTTCGATGGCCCATAAGGTTTGCTATAACTGAATATTTTTAAATTATAATGCAGTGTACATAATATGTATTATTATGCACCTCGGTTTTGATGTCTGTTGGATGGGACGTTAAAAGGTGTCCTGTGTCAAGGATCACAACCCCCTTGGCATGCAAAAGGCCATTTCCTGGTTTTGGAAAAAGAGTAGGCTCACTGGAGGCCATCAGGGAAACACCCACAACCAAACATATTTCAATTAGTTAACAGCTGTAAAATGACTGAAATATTGTCAAAACGGCATCAACCCCAATCAATCATTTTTTTCTTATATAAAATTAGTGTGATTTAGAACCAACATTTTAACTCTTAAACCAACTCTTATGCTCATGGTTTACTGACTAATCAACAGTTTATGAATAGTCTGCCCCATTTCTCTTGGCTACGGAAGTCACATGATTCCCGGTCTGCTGCTTTGTTTACATAATGGTGAGGTTCACTAATTTGACTGCTGATGAAATACAGAATTTATTAGATGAAACAAATACCAGAAACACGAAAAATGCTGTCCTGTTAAAAGTTCAAAATCAACAAACCATGTGCATATAGTAAAAACAACATAAAAAATGAAGGTGTATAACAAAACAGTTATAGACTGTGTCCTCAGAAAACAGCTGTTTTGTTTGACCCAACAGATCTGCCCTCAGACTACGGCTTTGGGCAACAGATCCATTCTCGGGTCAAACAAAATAACTTGTGCTCGGACCCGGTCAATAACTGCATATTGTCATATCATTACACAATACTTCAACACATCTGTCCTGCTTTCCTCCATACACAATTATCCAAATAACAATACTATTCATCATCATCATTATCATCCATTCTTATTGTCCTGGCATTTTTAGCTCGCGCGTCGGCGTAAACTTTTCACATTTTCAACATTTTCTCAAGAACCGCTTGGCCAATTTCAACCAAACTTGCCACAAACCATCCTTGGGTAAAGGGATTTCAAGTTTGTTCAAATGAAGGGCCATGTCCCTTTCAAAGGGGAGATAATTGCAAAAATAGGGTGGGGTCTTTTATAAATCTTCTTCTCAAGAACCACTGGGCCAGAAAAGCTGAAATTTACATGACAGCTTCCTGACAAAATGCAGATTCAAGTTTGTTCAAATCATGGCCCCCTGTGGTTGGATGGGGCCGCAATGGGGGATCAAAGTTTTACATACAAATATATAGGAAAAATCTTCTTCTCAAGAACCACTGAACCAGAAAACCTGAAATTTACATGAAAGCTTCCTAACATAGTGCAGGTTCAAGTTTGTTCAAATCATGGCCCCCGGGGGTTGGATGGGGCCACAATTGGGGATCACAGTTTTACATGCAAATATATAGAGAAAATCTTTAAAAATCTTCTTCTCAAGAACCACTGAGCCAGAAAAGGTGATATTTACCTGAAAGCGTTCTGACATATTTCAGATTTCAGTTTGTGAAAATCATGACCCCCAGGGGTAGGATAGGGTCACAAGGGGGGATCAAAGTTTTGCATACAAATATATAGGGAAAATCTTGTGAGCGATGTGGCCCTTGGGCCTCTTGTTTTAATCCTTTTGCAAGGATGAGGCCTGGATGTCCTGTCGAGATCAAAGCTTTCTTTCCATACTTGGTGATCCTGTTGATTGATATTATCTAATCATGTAGGCTCTAGGTCTCGTTTTACTACCTCATCCCACATTGAGCTCGATATTCAGTGTATGAACCTGATATCCAACCTCTACTGCACTCAATACTAGTTCAAACGGGAAATTAGCAAATGTAAAACCATATCATTACACAAGATATCAACATGTGTCCTGATTTCCTCCATATACAATTGTCACAAATAACAATACTACTGACGAGTTCAAACACAATCTCGGGGAAAATTGTTCCAAAGCGTAGAAAAGCAAAAAGATGGCGAACAACTAGGCCAAAGACATGATCATCTAATCATTCTCGTGTGTATTAAATAACAGATCTAAGAAAAACGTGTAATTTAATGTTCATTGTTAATGCTTAATTGGCAATCATCAAACACAAGATGAATATATATGTTTGCCCAATTTATAAAATATGAATTGCTTTGGAACATTTTAGTATGATTTATTATAAAGTATAAACTGCCCCAAACCAAGCTTGGTTTATAAACTATTCAACAATCCTCTTCTTTGCGCAAATGAAAATTCACAGTTTCTGCTCTTAACTTCTAGACAAAACTTTGAAAAATACCTCACATTTTTGACAATTTTAAATGAAACTCCAACAAAATACCTCTAATGACTTATTTTGTGCTATTGTTTAATACGTACAAACGAATGAAAATTGCATCACAGATCTCGCTGATTATGGTGCACTTTCTAAATATTTTATGCTGAAAAATAAAAACCATCTACAATGAATTTTTTCTTTGAAAATTCACAGGCCCTTTGTGTGGATTATTCCTTCTCATCCTCAATGAAGTTCTGACTCTATGCACATTGATTTTAAATTTTCACTGCTTTCAGTAAACAGTTGTATGAAGCAGAAGACAACAGTTTCTTCTCAGAGTCCGTCTTTAATTCTGCGTATTTGTTCCAAATGTTACAGGTAAGTATAGAGGCTTATATTATCAATAGGTTAACTATTGTCTATTTCAGAGACAGATTAATGACTACTGTTTAGTACCAAGGCACATAAATTCCTGATCATACTTGGCCACGGAGTACTTACTGTTGCTTTTTATATTCTTGCATTATTCCTCCCAGAAAATGTTGGTACTGAGTGGCGCTAATGATGTCACACATTCCCTGTCACGAGAGGAGATTCAGGTGGATGACCTTGTCCAGGATCTACAGTTTGTGCAAGAACATCTAAAGATTTGTGGTATGGTTCTTCTACTTCCAAGCTTCTTATGCCCTTACATTATTGTTGTGGTTTAAGTCTTATGCTTGCAATAGAGGTGATGCATTTTTTGTGATCCCATTCTAGAATGGGATCTTTGTGACCCCATGCTTAAATCAGGATCTTTGTGATCCCATGCTTAAATTGGGATCTTTGAGATCCCATGCTAGCATCAGGATCTTTGTGATCCCATCCTAGAATCAGGATCTTTGTGAACCAGAAATGCTATGTCTTGTATGAAAACTATCTTATATAATGAAGATTCAAGTTAGTTTTATTTTTTATTTCAAATCATGAACCCAAAGTCTATGATGGACCAGAACAGGGATTCAAAGTTTTACATGGGAATAAACAGGAAAAGTCTTTACAAATCTTAAAACACTTAAAACAACAAAGGCACAATTTGTCACATTCTCATGTAGTGTATACAAGTTTATTTACACCATGACTTCGAGGGCCGGGCCAGAGTCACAATAGAAGTTTTACTCTGGATTGCAGTCTACTCCCAATAAATTGAACTCCAGAGGACTAGCTGATTATTTTTTATTTATCTGAAGTTCAAAATAAACAAAGTTTATATCTCTTATAAGATATATTTTGGATTTCAATCCTGATCTAATATACCTATGGAAAACTTGCCCAATTACAGATTTATTATTTTGCAAACATGTCATGCATAAAATGAATAGAAAGGAAATGATGTTGTCCATTTGAAATGAGATGTATTATTATGCATGTATATATACACACAATCACCGAGTCCGAGAAATGATCAGTATTAAAATTCACTGTAGTACTTTCAGAATAGGGGTATGTTTTCCTGTTTCCATGTTGAACAAGATTCCTCCTAAAAATTTATTGTGAAATGTCTCAGGTAAAGACACAATATACACCTGCATGATTACAGATTCACCATGACAACCGGTGGGGAGTACTTCTGTATAACATTTATGAAAGAAACTCATTATCAGCCCTGCAGACTTGTTAATGAGTGTTTCAGTATCAGCAATTAACCCACATTTTAATGCAAAGAAAAAATAGTATATATAGTTGGAAAATTCTATTTCAAAAAAGTAGATGCTGAAAATGTGAATAAGCTTCTTATATTGCAAAAACAAGCTGCAAGGGTAATTCTTAACATCAGAAATTTTGAAACACCATCTAATGTCATGTTTACAGAACTTAACTGGTTGCCTCTATCAGATTACTTTGTCTATAGAAAAGTCATTTTAGTGTATAAAGTTTTACATGGTTCAATGCCAGATTATTTAAATGTTTTTAAATATGTATCAGAAGTCAGTCAGAGGCAAACTAGAAATTCTTATTCAAACATATTGTATAAACCCAGGGCAAAAACAGAATATTATAGAAGATCTTTCAGCATTTCAGGGAGCACAGTGTGGAATGCCTTGAGTCAAAATATAAAAACTCAACAAGTGTTGCGTGTTTTAAGAGAAATTATCTTAGAGATTATCACCATACTTTTTAAGCTTCATTTTGTTCCTATTTATCTTACTTTCATAATTATTTCTTAAGTTTATATGTATTCTACTTCTTTTAATCTGTGTTTATTTTACTAATATCTGTCTGTATGTATGTTATATGCAGGACCATATTGAAAACTAGCGTTATCGCTAAATATGTAATCCTGGATAAAGAAAGGCTTTATTATTATATATTTATTATTATAGAGTAAGCAGTATATATTGGGAAATCCTTTTAAAATTCTCCTACAAACAGTATGGGTACAATTTGTCAAATTAATATGCCAGCATCTTAAAGTACATGTAGAATAAATTCAAATATGTTTACACTATCACCCCTGCTGCTAGGGTTCGGCCACAATTGAGATATAGAATTTTATATAGGGATATGTAAGGAAATTCTTTAAATCCTCTCTGAAGAGCCAAAAGGTTATACATTGCATGGTCGAAGTTCATATGCAAGCATCCTAATGTAGTGTAGATTTCGATATATTTCCTACGACCCCAAGGTCAGGGCCTCAATAGGTTCTTCTCAATAGGTTACTTTGAAATAAATAGGAAAAGTATTGAAAACTGTTCTTCTCAAGGTCAACAAAAATCCAATTTATCAAATAAATATCCTTGCATCCTCATGTATTATAAGTTGTATAAAATCAAATAAATATACCATTTATCAAATAAATATCCATGCACCCTCATGTATTATAGTTGTATAAATTTATCAGATAAATATACCATTTATCAAATAAATATCCATGCATCCTCATGTTGTTAGTTGTATAAATTCTAGCTTGTTCAAACCCTGACCTCTGGCACCACAGTGGAGGTTGAAGTTTTACATAAATTATGATATTTGTGTCTCCCTCTTCAAAGGGGAGGCATTTTGCTTTTGTCCGGTTTTGACTTATTATTCATCTTGCTGCAATGCTTCAAACAAATTTTGACTAGGCCATAAGACTTGGAACAAGAAGAGTAGGAATTAAGGACCAATGCACGGCAACAAAATTTACTTTGACTCATTCATATCGTCAAGGTCAATCTTTCACATCAGAATCTGGTCCAGGCCACAATCTTGAAATATTGAAAGAGAATATTAAGACAAGATGCTCTGTACCAATTCTTGTTTTACCTCGATCAATTTCTTCATTCATGGTCATCATCAATGAGATTAAGCCGAGATGCACTGCATTACAATTTTTGACATTGATACATTTCTTCAAGGTCAAATTATAGAACACCAAAAAAACCATTTGACATTAGGAGCATGGAAAGAGGACATTAAGACAACATCCACTGTATTAAAAAAAAAAACACCTTGAAAATTCTTATATTTGTACTTGCTACTACATATCATGTTTTATAACTAAACTAAGCCAAAAATTATATCCAGTTTTTAGTTCACCCGAGTTGGAGCCTCAAGTGACCTTTTCTGATCAAAATTTGTCTGTTGTCGTCGTAAACTTTTCACATTTTCATCTTCTTCTCCAGAACCACCGGGCCCCATTTCAACCAAACATGGCACAAAGTATCCTTGGGTGAAAGGCTTCAAGTTTGTTCAAATGAAGGGCCATGCCCCCTTCAAAGGGGAGATAATCTCAAAAATGCAAAAATAGGGTGGGGTCATTTATAAAATCTTCTCAAGAACCACAGGGCCAGAGGAGCTTAAATTCACACGAGAGCTTCCTGACATAGTGCAGATTCAAGTTTGTTAAAATCATGACCCCTGGGGGTAGGATGGGACCACAATAGGCGATCAAAGTTTTACTTACAAATATACATGTAGAGGGAAAACCTTTTTAAAATCTTCTTCTCAAGAAACACTGGGCCAGAAAAGCTGAGATTTACATGAAAGCTTCCCATCATAGTGCAAAATCAAGTTTATTAAAATCATGGCCCCTGGGGGTAGGATGGGGCCACAACAGGGGATCAAAATTTTACATACCAAAATATAGAAAAAAAGCTTTTAAAATCTTCTTCTGAAGAATGGGCCAAAGAAGTTTACATTTACATGAAAACTTCCTGACATAGTGCAGATTCAAGTTTGTAAAACTCATTGACCCCAGGGGTAGGATGGGGCCACAATAGGGGATCAAAATTTTAGATCCAAATATAAATGGAAAATCTTTAAAAATATTCTTCTTAGAACCACTGGGCCAGGAAGGTGGAAATTTATGCGAAAGCGTCATGACATTGTGCAAAATCAAGTTTGTTAAAATCATGGCCCCCGGGGGTAGGATGAGGCCACAACAGGGGATCAAAGTTTCACATACAAATATATAGGGAGAAAATCTTCAAAACTCTTCATCTGAAGAATCACCTGGCCAGAAAAGTTACGTACTAACATATAGAGAAAATCTTCCAAAAATCTTCTCAAGATTCAATGGGCCAAAGAAGTTTACATTTACATGAAAGCTTCCTGACATAGTGCAGATTCAAGTTTGTAAAAATCATGGACCCTGGGGGTAGGTTGGGGCCACAATAGGAACCAAAATTTTACATGCAAATATATATGGAAAATCTTGGTGACTCAGGTGAGCGATGTAGCTCATGGGCCTCTTGTTTGTTTGTATCAATGCTTTCTCTGTGCATTGTTACAGATACTTCAGTTATCAGTGAAGTCTGTGAGCCACTTTACTTCAGGACAACCGTAGAGCTACTGTTAAAAGTTAAACTACTCGTAGAGGAGAAGCCAGACTGCTTAAAGGATGAGGACTTGTCTCAGCTGAGTGATGGTTACATCAACATAGCAACAGTAAGCTGTTTAACATTTTATTTCAAAACAAAACAAATTGATGAACATAAACTTCAATAACTGTTAAAAATCAATCAACATTGTTTAGCTTAAAAGTACATATACAAAGTTTTATGTTTGAAGTTTTGTCTTATCACAGATATGTGGCTCCTACATATCAAATAAACTCAGTACCTCTTTTGTTTTTCCACAGAACTTGAAGACACCTGTTGCAAGATTTCTGAAGAATTCACTTCATTTAGTGTAGACAATATCAATACATTAAATTTTAAATCTGAAATTCATCAAGTTATTTTTTTCACTTGATTGAAAATGAGGCACCACAGGAGCATCCCTGTTCAGCTTGGGGATTATCGATAACTCTAAATGCACTCCGAATGAGTTCTTCATGATAGTCAATGGTAGATCCCCTCAGGAATTCCAGAGAATCTGTGTCAATAGCTAGTTTAACACCGTCTTTTTCAAACACTCTAAAAATAAAAAAATATATATATTCATTGACAGCAGAATGTCACAACATTCTTTAATTAAGAAATATTATATTTGATTAAAAAAAATAAACATTTTCACGGGGATAATGAATTGGGGTGATCACATGATCAAATTCTGAGAAGCTTTTCAGGTTATTTATAACCATCTTACTTCATAGCCCAGTGAAGTTTTTAAAATGGTTATTTATATCTGTACTGTAAAAGTGGTTATTTATGTAGGGGTTAAGTGCACATTTTTCCATGTCCAACATTATGAGTGGGGAAAAGTTGTGCGGTAGAGCTGAATACAATATATATTATATCAAATGATTATAACTATATGCATGGGGGAAATTTACACGCTAACACGTGACTGCATAATATGTTTATACATGTACTGTAAAAGTGGTTATTTATGCGGGGGGGATTAACACTAAGTTAATCCCCCCCCCCCCCCCGCATAAATAACCACTTTTACAGTACATGTATATGCAATTTGAGAGACGGACAATTTAGAGTATGACACTGTCCACTTCTAGTAGACCATGTCAATGTAGTAACCCAAATTCAAATGGGGTTCTTGTATTATTTTATTCTTTTTTGCTTGTGGATTTGTACCGTCATCATTCTGAAAGAGTCTGTTTTGATATAACAAGAGTACAAGAACTGGTACATAATACTCCTGTCACAAGCTTAAGTAGCCCTAAGGGTGCTTTCTTAAGCCATGAGTTGTAGAACTTTAAGGAAGTATCAGCCATCATCAAGCTGCAACATACTTTCTTTTGCATTGTATGAATAAACAGTCTTAGCTTTTAAAAAAACTGTGACAGGTAAATAGACAAACCAAGAGTCCTTTGTGTAATTTTTTTCTTCTTGAAGCTTAAGTTTGTAGTTGCCATCATTCCATTATCACTGTTGAAAATTCTAAGACTGCATCTATGTTATTTCTCAAGTTCTGTCTGTTGAAATAGGATTTTATTTTTTTCCCATTGAGGTCTGTGTTAGACCCAATCCCCATTCAATACACTCCCCCCCCCCTGTTATCAATCAGTTATGAAGAACAGCTGCAGACAATTTAAGTGCTAGAAAGATGTGGAAGAATAATAACTGGGCAATAATTTCATTTGGGAAACTTAGTAACTCGGACTTGAAAGATGGCGTTGGTTTGAAAAGGAGCCTTTTAAGCAAGACTACCAACATCTCAGAATAGTTTTCAATAGGTTTTATCGTGTTTCTCATTCACTTACTTGTCATCATCATGGATTTCTGACTCTATATCAAATTTGTACTGAAATCCTGAGCAGCCCCCACCATCCACTATAATTCTCAGGTAGGATTTTTCTTCAGCAATTTCTTTCAGTCTCTGTATAAACAAAAGTTATAGAAATGTAATGGTAGTGGTTAACAGTGTTGCAACACCACCCCCTTGTCATTTTGTACCATTTAGGGGTCTTTGCCCCTTGATAAATCCTTGTATTGATTACCTTACCTTCACACAGGAATCGCTAAGGTTGATTAACTCTTTATCATTGTCGGTCATCCTCTTAACACCGATTTGGAAAGCTCTTTTTTCACACCATGTAATTTGTCTGAAATGCATAATTATGTATCAAACCATCAGATATTTCTCTATTTGGCCAGTAAAAGTTTGTCTGTTAGAATCTAGGGTTCTGTCTGTCTATTGCAATATTGATTTGCCTATTTAAAGGATTCAGTTTTATTTTGTCTATTACAATTTCACTTTGCTGGGATTCAGTTCATCTTCTGTCGGATAGGATTCAATTTGTCTCTTGGGATTCAGTTTGTTTCTTGGATTCAGTTTTTGTTAGCCGAGTTGCGTAGCAAATCTCAGTTTTTAAATTGGCGAAGGATGGGCGTCCAGTCGGTCGGGCGGGGGGTGTCCACAATTAGCTTGTCCGGTCTCTAACTTTCATACTTTATGGTGCATCTTTGTGAGACTTGCATAACATGATCACATCCAAAAGAGGAAGGTTCCTATTTATTTTGAGGTCAAAGTCTCTTTTTCACTATATACTGTAGATTTGAGCTTGCCTCTAACTTTTATATAAATGTACTTGCTGGTGCATGTTTATCAGACTTCAAATCCTGATGACATTCAAGATTCATGTTGCTTTTGAAATCCAAAGGTCAAGGTCATTATCACACTAAATACCTATTGCGGCCATTCAAAGCTTCATACTTATAAAATATATTAAATATGTGCATGTTTTTACTTCGTGAATGCAAGTGTGCATAATTTTCCAAACTGCAACTCGGCCAGCCCATACACATCTTTGATGACGAGATATTCTCACAAAAACGCGATTATCCCTCTCTAGCGAGAGTATATATATTCCGTACAACCGAGAAAAACACCCGTGGAGTAAATCTCTTTGTCTTTCACTTGAAATGAAGAAAAAGTGCTAAAATGTCTATACTTCTGCAAATATATCAATTGAAACAAAAACACTCACAATGTGCATTTGATTTCAGACTCCTTTCCTCTTACACACCAATTTTGATATGAAATTTTTTTACTGTTGTCAATTTTACAGAGACGATTCACGCCATGTTAAGTGTGTGTTGCACTAATTCAGCATTGCACGGAATTTGCCAGATTTTCAATAAAGACAACAAAACGCTTGTTTTTGGTCTTATTTACTTTCTCGCTAATGATAATCACAGGAAAAGTGTTCCCAACCTGTTTAAAGTGTTAAGACATTTAAGGAGGGAGGAATATGATGGTCAGACAGATTTTATCACCACTTTCAAGGTAGAGTACTCAACTACAGATTCAGGGCCCAGGTTCGAATCCCATTCTGGTCAGTTGCATTTTCTCCCTTATTGTTAAACATGAAACAGTTATTTGATTTAATGAATATTGTTTGTAAGAAGTCTTGAAATTATAAAATACATCTCATATCAGGAGTTTCATAACTGTCACTATTTCAAATTAAAACAATGTCATTTTTCTATTGCATCATCTTTAAAGGCAGGCAGAATTCTGAACTGTCAACATTCATGAATCAAAAGTTGTTCATAAGAGTGAATCACTAACCCTGTTTAAAACACAACAGAAATAAAAAAAAAATCGTAAAACAATTTTCATGATCACAACACATGTATGTGACCTCGACGTACGATTTACATCAAACTGACATTCCTGACAGATAATTGCAGACCTTGCATTACAAAGGCGTGTGAAGGTGTGACAAGTCTTTCGCAGAAGACCTAGTGTCCGAAATGTTTCCATTTAACAACGTTGAGGTTGAAACTGAGTCCGACAGCTCTATCAAAAATATATCGATGTCAATTTAAGGCTTGAAAATACAATTTGTATCACCCTTATTCAAACGTTCTTGTGAGGTTGACGGGTGCGTTCAGGTGGCTAAATGTAATACAATGATGCTATGTACAACGAAATCCGATAACCAAAAAAATTGTTCATTTAAATGTGCACTTGCAGAAATGATAAGATATGCATTAAGAATACGAAACACAGTGGTTGAAATAAAATCATAATAAAATGCATAAACATTGTTCTGAAGAGGCCCAACGTATAAGAACTAGTGTGCATATATCGTGTCATTAAACCGAACGTGCCTGAAAATGTCGGCCAGAAACCCAGGAGTTGAGTATGATTCAAGTTGGTTTGATAATATTTATGTCAATCTACCGGCTGTCAAGCGCAGAGCAGAAACTCTTGGGACCCGCAGAACAGTCAAGAAGCAATGGCAAGCAGCATGGCTGCTGCGCGCTGTAACGTGCATCGATTTAACGACTTTGGCAGGGGACGATACCCCCTCAAATGTGTCAAGGTGCTCTATATTTATATTAAAACAGACTGATGTTCTTATTTTGTGAAAAGACGCCCATAGACAGCATTATAGAAGACTTCTGTATTTAAAAAAGCATTATTTAATTAAAATGTTGAAGCACATGTTTGATAAACACTGTCAATTTGACAATTCTTTCAAGTTGGTGAAGTAACGTGTATGAACAGATCTTTTTACATTTTACTTCTCTTGTAGATTGTGTTTCAAGGCAGCAAATCCTGTCGGGAAAGATATCCTGAAAGCAGTTGAGATGGAAAATGAAGGCATTTCAGTGGGAGCTGTATGTGTGTACCCCAACAGAGTAGCGGAAAGCGTGAAGTTCCTCAGGGCCGCAAATCGTTCTGATATTCCTGTCGCCTCTGTAGCAACAGGATTTCCAACGGGACAAGTGCCCCTCAAAACTCGTCTGGAGGAGATTAGAATGGCAGTAGCAGATGGAGCCAAAGAAATTGACATTGTCATCAATCGCCAGTACGCTTTGGAGGGAAATTGGAAAGGGGTGTATGAGGAGGTGCGTATGATGAGGGAGGCTTGCGGAGAGGCTCATATGAAGACCATCTTAGCCACTGGTGAGTTAGGCTCCATGGTAAATGTTTACAAAGCAAGTATGGCTTGTATGATGGCAGGAGCAGACTTCATCAAAACCTCAACAGGAAAAGAAGGAGTAAACGCCATCTTGCCCGTGGCTTTAGTTATGGTGCGAGCCATTCGAGAGTACCACCAGCGAACTGGACAGAAAGTAGGGTTTAAACCTGCAGGTGGAATAAGGAGTGCCAAAGATGCTTGTACATGGTTGTCCCTGATGAAGGAGGAGCTTGGAGATGAATGGTTGTCTCCTCATTTATTTCGTTTGGGGGCCAGCTCCCTTCTGATTGACATAGAGAGACAGCTTTTCCATTATGTATATGGTAGATATGCTGCAACACATGAAATCCCATTGTCATAGACCTGGATAAAGGTGCTTCTATATTTATCAGTATGCTAGTCTTCAACTTTGTTTCCAAGTACAGTAAATACAAGAGTAACTAGTGCTAAACAGAGTGAATTTATTACACTGCAGGTGGTTCAATAATCTCCCTGGTTGTCATGTAGATACATAATACATTTGATTAATAAGGCAGTATTTGAGACATTCTACCCCAACCATGTGCCAAGAAGCATGAGACATTTTACTGACTGTAGTCTCTTAATTAAAAATTGAACTTGAAATAATCCATTGTTACCAGTATTCCTACACATGTTTAAACTGTGTGAATGATTAACTCGATTACAATATAAAAGAAGTGTTTTGTGCATATCTCATTCATTCTGTGTAACCTTCAGAAGAAATGGACCTCTACTCCTGTGACAATGTATTGGGCTTGATGGACTTCTTTGTGGGAACTATTTTATCATAGAGAAGTGAATATTAATCGGCTCGTTTTGTCTGTTGGATTCAGAGTGGCCATTGTATGAATGATTTATATGAAAAAGCTGATTGGATTTAACATAAAAGGAAAGAAGTCCTTGGGACTAGCTTAAGGACATATGATACCAAAAAGATTGTCATAGGTTTTTTAGAATGTTTGAGTACTGTTAAAAACCCATATTTTAATACTACAGAATTTTCCTAGGGTAATGTTTTTCTATTTTTTGATAATACGAAATAAGGGTGGTTGGATTCATAGGGAAATTTTGTGGTAAAAATGGATTTTTAGCATTAATTATTAAAACATTTACAAATAGTCAGACAAAATTCTATAACCAATTTGGTGGGAGGGGTATTGTATGTCCTTAAGGAGGAATAACACACCTGAGAAATCTGATCTGATGGAAAGTGAAAAATATGTTCAATAATAATTTTCAAATTTAGTTGAAAATGCAGTTATGATAAACAGTAATCTGAAACAAGGCCTATGAGCCACAGTGCTCACATGAGTCATCTTGGCCCTGCTGTTGTGAGTTTTAAAAGATTTCTTTTATCCATTTTTATTCCCATGAAAATTTTACCCCATATTATTGCCTCAACATAGTCCCAAAGGATCACAACACAAATGAATTCACATAACACAGAGCTAGATGCCTAAACCCCAATATGACTACCCCCCAATATGACTAACATGATCTTGCTGTTCTGTATGGATAAGACCAAGGTCATAGACCATAGTTTAATATCTAGCATAAGAAATGAATATAAAAAATATGAAAGCTCCATCTCAAATAGTCCAGGAGATGTTGAATAGGTCAGATTTTTATTAAATGTAGGTCGAACTTCCAGGTCAAGGTCTTGCCATTTAGAATATATACACAAAAAAGCTTTATTAGTAACTTAAATAGTTCAAAAATATTGATTCAGGTTTTTAAGAACTGGGTCATGGTTACAAGATCAAATACAGCTGTATCACAAATTCTTTTCATGAATCTACATATAAAATATGAAAGCCTTATCTTGAGTAGTTACTAAGATATGTAACAGGTTATGTTTTCTTAGAAGTAGGTCAAATTCCAAGGTCATAGTATGAAATGAAAGGACTTCCCGTGTAAAAAATACAAAGATATTAAATAGTTCAGGAGACATTGAATAGGCCAGGTTTTGTTTTAAAAAGTAGGTCAAACTTCAAGGTCCAAAGAAACACATTTTTGCTGCATTGTAAGTTCATCAGAAGATTTTTGAAAGTCAACAATACATTTTTGCTCCTAGTAAATTGTAATGACCTCCCCCATGTCAAGAGGTTTTTTTTTTTAACAAACTTGGATGACTTGGACTTTAATTTAAACAACTTGTAATGACTTCACTTCCACCAAGGATGCTTTGTGTTAAAATTGGTCCAGTGGTTCTGGAGAAGATTTTTAAAATTTGTAAGTGTATTTGCTATTATCTCCCCTTGGAGAAGGGTGTCGCCCTTCATTTGAATAATGTTGAATCCCCTTCACCCAAAATTGCATTTTGCCAAGTTTGGTTGAAATTGGCCCAGTGGTTCTTGAGAAGAAGTCGAAAATGTGAAAAGTTTACGGACGGACAACGGTATCGTCGCAAACCACGGATTATTGTTTCATTCTATTTCTTGTTTGTGAAATAGAATGAAACAATAACCCGCGGTTTGCGACGATGGGACAACGGGTGATAAGAAAAGCTTGAGGTGAGCTAACAAATAAACCCTTGCTAGACTTGAACCCAGGATCTGCAGATCATCAGTCAACATGTTGAACCTACTGAGCTATACAATTAGATACTCGCAGTTAGGTTTAAAAGGAATATACAAATATTGCTGATATTTATATTTTCATTCGGGTTTCAAAAGGAAGTCGACCATTATGGTGATGTGTTATCCCTCCTTAAGTTACTGATACTAGTCGCACAAATTCAGCAGCCAGATGTAAAGACTTTAGTGTAAAGTCATGCACGGACCTTCAGTGCTAAAGATTAAATGCTAAACTACTAGTAGATAAAATTTCCAAGTGTGGCTGCCAGCTGGGTCCAAATGCCAGTGGTCTCAATCGGTGTAGAACGTCAGACTAGAGATTCAAAGGTTCTAGGTTTGAATTCCGGCCTGTCCGTTGCATTTTCTTTCTTCTAGTTGCATTTGGTGCTGTTGACCAACTGACGGGCAAAATTACCTATCAGGGCCCATGGATAAAGATTTCTCTGGGGGTAGATGTACTTGAGGAGGGAGGAATGTGGTGATTAACTGGGTTCAGTCAATTCGTGGTTTAAAATGACCAGTCTCGGTGACCATAAACTAAGAATTGCTAGTACTTCCAAGTTTTTTAAAAATTAGTTCATAGGATCAGTGATATAAGCTTTTTACTGTTTCAAAGCAAAGTTAATCCATGTGCAATAGCTTCATGGGAAATGCAGTAGCGGGTCCAGAGTAGGGCCAGGTCTGAGGGGTTAAAAAAAAACTCCCTTTCGTTAGAAAAAAATTGAAAATAACGCATTTTTAAGGGTGAAACCCCAACCCCTTGAAAACTAAAATTAGTGGTAGAACTCTCCCCCCCCCTTTCAAATATTCCTGAATCCGCCCCTAAAATGCGTTGCAGTTGATAACTCTGTAAGTTTATCTTAACTTCAGTTGGTTTGCCTTAAGATTGAAAAGATGCTAAAAAAAATTTGAAGACTTTGTTTTTAGTCTGTACATATTCTAGCGATTTACGACGGGAGAGAGAAAGAAGGGGGAGATGACTGCAAACATGTCAATCGGTGATTGGACATCTGACTCTCTATCATATTATAATGTGTTGTCAAATATGTCCTGTCAGCTATTGTTATTGACTAATATGTATATCCTATCATTTAGCATCTTTTCTCTTCTTATCCGATGCACGTCATTCACAAGGTCAACGTGCGAAGCCAATTTAACAGTACCCAGAAAGTGACCCGCGGCGTCAATTTTACAATGCTTAACGTTACTCACAATTACGTCAGTTCTCAAACGGACGTATACTTTAACACGTTTAACTGGCATGATTAGCCAGATTCGTATAAGAGTGGTTGCCTATCCCCCATTTCCTGCAATGTCATCCTTCGTGACCAGTTTATTACAACGAGAAACTGAAAGCCTCTGTCAGCATATTGCCTGCATGCAAGCAAGGAGTTAAAGACGTCAGTTTGAGACCCTTGTAGTTTGATCAAATTGAATCCTGTCCCCAACCGAACTCTTAAACCGTACATTACATGTGTGAAATTCTATTGAATTTCTAAGTTAAATTGCATAATTATACATAGCTTTCCTAAGGTTAATCAGAATGTTCATTTTATAGACACTAGTATTTGTTTCATGAATTAAACGTTGTCAAATTCATTTTCTTTATTTCGGTCGTAATCTTATTTATTATTCGATTTCAATATTTGGAAATAAAGGATGAATTGGACAATTGTGTGGAGAAATGCGATTAGTTTTATCGATATCAGTATACTGGTATGGTACGGTGTGTGTTTTTTTCTGATTTGAGGGGAGGGGTATATACAAAAACATGAGATAGCATAGAAAAATTGCATGACAAAACAGATCTCTAGAGAATCTACCGCAGAAATCTTAAATTAGATGAGATCTACACGAATTTTGGTCAGTTTGTCAGTTTTATTTTTCAATTAAATGTTTAAAGTTGGGGGGGGGGGGCACAGCCAAAATATTCGAAATTATATGTCCCAATTCGGATTGCGGCGAAGCTCAGCTATAAATCTATTCCAAAGGGATCAACTAACCCCCGCCAGCCATCTCGTCCAACCTGGGGCATATTCAAAATGCATAATGTCTGAATCGCCTATAGATAGAGAGTTCTACATGCATTCCCCGCATTAAATAAAGTTATGAACAAGACTGCAAGTCTTATTCCAGTGTCCTTGACTTATATAATTAATTAACAGAGGACCAAAAGCGGCATTTGGGTCAAGTATGAATAATATACATATGTACTATAAATATTTAAGGCTTCTAAATGTATGACGGTGATGACGCTGTCAACAGAACAGGTCTGGGAATGTTACACGTGTAAACGTACATTGTCTCACGTGTCTCCGTTATAAGAAATGCTATCCCATTGATTTTTATTAAAAAAGAAAAAAATAATTTTAGAATTAAGGACACTCTGGTTGCATATACGCAACATTTATGTTAGGTGACCATTAAATATCTTCTTTTCATGATTATGAAATTAAATTATTGATTATCGATTTTATTGCTGTATTAACAAAACACAAAGTGTAAAAACAGTAGGAGTATTGCAAAGAACCATAACATACACATTTAACAGGTGTTTTAAAAGGCAATACACAATGTCTGATCGGTGAGAAGATGTGAAACCGATATGGGCACACTATAACAAATTAAACCCATACATTTATTTTTCTTATGGAAGTTTGATACATGTACGTGTTATTGGAAAATAATGGACGCGGCATTTCATTGATCTCTGTCATAACCATGGTAGAATTGAGAATCCGGTAACTAAATTGGATATTCTAGATCTGAGTTTCACTTGAGATTCCAGTATTCTAGATATTCAAGATATGGGTTTTATTTGAGAATCCGGAATTTAAAGGAATAAATAATATTGATTTTTTTTTTCTAATTTGTGTTTGTGTTTTGGTTGGTTTTTTTTTTGTTTTTGTTTTGTTAATTGTTTTTTGTTTGTTTGTTTTTTGTTGTTGTTTTTTGTTGTTTTTTTTTTGTTTTTTTGGGGTTTTTTTGGTCTGTATATGTGTTATCTGATATGTACGCAACGCATAAAGAACTTGAACGGGACATTCAAAGCAATCGTCCAATGAAAGATTAGAAGGAATATACGTGTATTCATGTCAGTCGCTGTGGTGTGTAATAGATGTTTCAAAGTCAATCAACGAGTGTTTTACAAAACATCAAATGAAACATAAGATTTGTTAATCAAAGAGTGTTTTACAAAACATCGAATGAACGTTAGATTTGTTACTGAAAATTTTATGTCTTCGGGAAAGTTTCAGTACAAGGACAAACCATGTAAGTTGTTCTGGAAATTTGCTAGAAGTTTTCTCTTGTATATAAGGAAACGACCCTTGTAGAAATAATCCCTCTACTCTACTCCGTGGTGTTTTTTTTTTTTAGATTCTAATTTAGAATTGTTTATTTCAACCAATCAAAGTTCAAAAACCACTGAATGATGCTGTAAAGAAATCCAAGCTCGGAACCGCTGTATGATACTGTAAACAAATCCAAGTTCAGAACCACTGTATAATACTGTAAAGAACCCGAAGCTCAGAACCACTGTATAATACTGTAAACAAACCCAAGTTCAGAACCACTGTATAATACTGTAAACAAACCGAAGCCCAGAACCACTGTATAATACTGTAAACAAACCCAAGCTAAGAACCGCTGTATGATACTGTAAACAAACCGAAGCTCGGAAACCGCTGTATGATACTTTAAACAAATCGAAGCTCAGACCACTGTATGATACTGTAAACAAATCCAAGCTCAGAAACCACTGTATAATACTTTAAACAAATCGAAGCTCAGAATTAACCACTGTACGATACTGTAAACAACTCCAAGGTCAAAAACCACTGTATGATACTGTAAACAAACCCAAGCTCAGAATTAACCACTGTATGATACTGTAAACAAACCGAAGCTCAGAATTAACCACTGTACGATACTGTAAACAACTCCAAGCCCAGACCACTGTATAATACTGTAAACAAATCCAAGCTAAGAACCGCTGTATGATACTGTAAACAAATCCAAGCTCAGACTACTGTATGATACTGTAAACAAATCGAAGCTCAGACCACTGTATGATACTGTGAACCCATGTTTCGTCACCAGTAACAATGTTTGCAAATTGTCTTTGGGAAACATTTTGAGCAATTGCTTAGCAGTTTGTATTCATATCCGTTTTTGGTCATCTGTCAATATATGCGGTATCCATCTGACAGAAATCTTTCGCACTTTCAAATTACGCTTCAAAATGAAATGTACCCGCGATAGCGATATGCCAACAGCTTTGGCAATATCATGAATCGTGTATCTGCCATCACTTTTAATTATTTCCCTGACTTTTTAGACATTTGCCTTGACTCTTACAGTCACAGGTCGACCAGATTTTGCTGCATCTTTGACAGACTCTATGTCAGTCAGAAATTTCTTTCTCCACCTACGAACTGTCTCATAAGATACCTTATCAGACCCATAAACTTCCCCTAATTCAGTAAAAATCTGCATTACCGAACGAACGAGTTTTGTGCGAACTTTTATATAAGCTCTAATTTTTTCAATATTCTCAACCTGTTTCCCAACCATTTTACAACAGTGGTCAACGACTGGCTCTATTGAAATGACTATCAGTTTAAAACTATGTGGAGCTGAAGGCTCGTGTTTATACCATTGGAAAGGTATTGAATAGAGTATCAACATCCACGAAATCGTGCAAAGCGTTATCGCGCTGTGGTACAACACCCATTACATATCGAACAGCCCTCGTAGCTTAATCAGTTATATAACGTCAGACAGTGTATGAGCGGATCATAGGATCTGATTATTAATACGTTTGTCCGCGTTGAATCATAGCGGCCGCAGATTTTCATTATATAAAATAAAATATGACAGGGGTCACTCGGACAATTTCCCCACTTAATGTCACGTTATCTTGATTATCTCTTTAAAAACCTGTAAAATTCTTGTTTTCATGAAGTGACATGCAATATTGTCATATTGTATTTTTTTTAATTTACTGGGTGGGTGTAAATATAGAATAATTACAATATGACACAATCATTCTTTACGAGGGTTATGATATTGAAATCTTTAAAATTTACTTCAAGTATTTTATGATCATCTATGGATTTCATCATTTCAGAAGACATCACACATGTTTTTGTCTGATGTTATGATACATGTAATTGCGAAGTGGATTGAAATTGACTTCAAAATCTACAATTTCAGTCTAATGTTTTCACGGTATTCCGCGCTGACTCGTACCTATGGAGCGCCAAATTAACATAAACTCAAATAATTGAGGATATATTCAATTATTTGAAGAAATCATCAATTCAATTATTGCTCTCTTTAATTGAATTACTGTGCGTATTAAATCAATTATTGCTCTCATCAAATGAATTAATGCGTGCATCAATTGAATTAATGCGCGCATCAAATCTATTATTGCCCTGCATCAATTCACTTGATGCGCGATGAGAGAATCAATTTCGTAGAAATATTGCTCGCAATAATTAATTTAAAGCTCGGTATAAATGATTTGATGATCTCTTTAATTCAATTGAAGATAACTTTAATTATTTACAATGCTTTTGTATAAGGAATTAATGTGCGCATCAATTCTTTTAAAGAGAGCAACAATTCAATTATAGAGTTAAGAGAGCAACAATTCAATTATAGAGTTAAAAGAATCATTGCTCTCTTTAAATGAATTTAAGATATCATTAATTCAATTGAAGAGATCAATAATTGAATTAATGCGCGCATTCAATCAGTTATTGCTTTCATCAAATGATTAATGCGCGCATCAATTCAATTAGTGTTCTTATCAATTGAATTAATGTGCGCATTACATCAATTATTGCTCTCTTCAATTGAATTGTAGCGCGCATCAATTCAATTGTTGATATCATTAATTCATATGAAGAGATCATTAATTCATTTAATGCGCACAATAATTCAGAATTGAAGATCGCATTAATTATTTGAAGAGATCTTTAATTGAATTGTTGCGCGCATCAAATGAATTGATGATATCTTCAAATAATTGAAGATGCCTTCAATTATTTGAGTTTATGTTAATTTGGCGCTCCGACCAAACGTACCTACATGTATTCTTTTCGCTTTTTATGACATTCATGGTAGACCGATCCTCATGTGATATAGGTTTTTGCAAAATCTTTATTAAATTAAACTTTGCGCATGATGGAAATATATCTTTCAGAGGAGTTTTATTCACTTGATAAAATAAAAAATTGGGCAACCTAATCAAAATTAGATCCTATGATCCGCTCATCTGCTATCGCTACACATATGATCCTATGTGTAGCGATAGTAGATGAGCGGATCATAGGATCTAATTTTAATTAGATTGAAAACTGGGTTTAAACTGTTGTTGATAGTAGTAGTATATATATATATATATACATCAGACATCAGACTTTGGACCAACAACCACCGATCAACCATCAAAACCAAACGCGTGACCGAACCCGTAGGGGAACATTTCAACAAAGAAGGTCACATTTGGCAAGACATGCAAGTGGTTGTTATTGATCATAACCCATTATGGACCGATGCAGAGAGAAAGAGCACGGAAAAATCCTGGATGCACCGTTTGAAATCATTCCGTCCAGGTGGAATGAATAATTTGAATGATTTCACGCGCATGAATCCAGGATAAATCCTTAGTTAAAATCAGTTTCCATAGCCTAATCGCCAAAATTCACCCGATAAGATATCTTATATTGTTTGATTAATATAAATACAATTCGTTTCCCCGGTCTCAAGGCTCTGACCTTGAGTTCCTTTATTTAACCTTGAGTTCCTTGTTTAGCCATAGCGAGGATTCCCAGGATTGCGATTGTTGTTTGACCTTCAATACTTCCTAATTATGTTAGAACATCATAAGAAATCATTACAATTATGAAATTATATAGCTCTTTCTCTCTCTCCCTCTCCCTCTCATTTTTAAAATTTTGAAATAAAAAAAGGAGGGGGGGGTGATAATAAGGAAAAAAATGTATTGACCTTGAAGACTAGTATTTTATTAATATATCATCTTAAGACCTCTAAACTATGGTAAAACATTATTCTAAATCAACATAAATTCGGATTCGCATAGCTCTTTATGTTGCGATATCAGAATTTCTAGAATGCGGCTTCAATTTGTCTGACCTTGAAAAATATATTACCATGAAAAATAATACTGAATCTTTTTCCTTAGACTTCTCTCCCATTCACCTATTCGATTGTTGATTTTAATGCTAGATCAGTGTCCTTTGATTGGCTTTGTTTGTTGTTTAATCGAGTTCTTCTGGCAATCATTATTTTTCGCTGTTCACCATATCCGAATCATCAATGGTACGGACTACCTAATATTGTTTTGAACTTAATCACTCCATATCATTATCTTCCCACCATTTTATTCCATAATCACATTCTTTTGTAAGTTTTCCCTCTAAATTTATCTGATTTCTGTAATTTTTCAAGAATAATTTTATTTTCATCCCGACCCGACCATGGTACAAACTCTCTAAACCATAGTCAGTAAGGTGGCAGGGGACAGTTTCTTTGGTTTTGAAACATGTGGATAGGGGGTATACACCAAAGTCAGATTATGACAGACTAATGAAAAATCATATTTCCCTTTTATGTCAATACTTGTATTTCATATTAGTGTAGTTAATAAATTATGACCCTAAATTACATGTCATCTATAAATACTGGTGCTGGTGCACAAAACATGCTCTGAGCAGGTTCCCCTTTTTTGCTTTGATTTTCCCTCATTTGGGCTAATCCGCACCACCCCCACACCATCACAGTACCAAACATGGGGATTTAGACACTGTGCACAATCAAGAACCCTATCTGCCCTTCTCAAAAATCTACCTCTCATATGGGGCCATCCACCTTCCCTCACAGCTACAGACCTTTTGCTAGACCCTGCATGTTTTCACCGGAATTTCTTCAGCAACTGACCACGTGTCTTAGTTTCGTATTTGCACCCATCTATATGCTAGGAATCATGGTGACACCTACATGTTGTATATCAACATTTTTACTAAGCACTCGGCTACATTTGACATGCATCCTAAAATTATTGTATACATTTTTACACATGTAATATCACTTCAAATACAGGGTAATTCCATTTTTTGAAAAAGTTGACCGGGCCTATAGTGCGAAACTGTCCCCTGCTACCTAAGGTGGCAGGGGACAGTTTCTTTGGTTTTGAAACATGTGGATAGGGGGTATACACCAAAGTCAGATTATGACAGACTAATGAAAAATCATATTTCCCTTTTATGTCCATACTTGTATTTCATATTAGTGTAGTTAATAAATTATGACCCTAAATTACATGTCATCTATAAATACTGGTGCTGGTGCACAAAACATGCTCTGAGCAGGTTCCCCTTTTTTGCTTTGATTTTCCTTCATTTGGGCTAATCCGCACCACCCCCACACCATCACAGTACCAAACATGGGGATTTAGACACTGTGCACAATCAAGAACCCTATCTGCCCTTCTCAAAAATCTACCTCTCATATGGGGCCATCCACCTTCCCTCACAGCTACAGACCTTTTGCTAGACCCTGCATGTTTTCAGCAACTGACCACGTGTCTTAGTTTCGTATTTGCACCCATCTATATGCTAGGAATCATGGTGACACCTACATGTTGTATATCAACATTTTTACTAAGCACTCAGCTACATTTGACATGCATCATAAAATTATTGTATACATTTTTACACATGTAATATCACTTCAAATACGGGGTAATTCCATTTTTTTAAAAAGTTGACCGGTCCTATAGTGCGAAACTGTCCCCTGCTACCTAAACACGCTTTACAACGAAACCACCACCATTTTTATCACCCAGTACAATAGTGTATCACTCTTGTCACCAATGTAGTTTATCGATACTTGTCGTTTTTGCGTGTTATTTGTTTATGTATTATATGTCTCTTGATAAAGACGCGGGTTGCGTCGAAAATTTGAGTTTTAAATAACCAACAGTGTCGTGGCCTTTTCAGTGCTTTTATATATATATATATATATATATGTATAATCCAAATAGAAAGAGTTGATATCACACAGTCAAAATAATTCAATAAAAAAATCAGGAAAATAAACAGTTCCAAAATATATTTAAATCACTAGCGCTTTCTGGATTTTAACATCCATCCTCAGGTGAATACAAATTTTAAATCTATATTTAAAATTTGTATTCACCTGAGGATGGATGTTAATATCCAGAAAGCGCTAGTGATTTAAATATATTTTGGAACTGTATATTTTCCTGATTTTTTATTGAATTATATATATATATATATATATATATATATATATATATATATCCAGAGACTATCCAGAGATAGTCAATATTATTTATAATAAAAAATCATGTTAAGGGCAATAACTCTTGTGCTGGTATTTCCTCTACTGCAAGTCTACAATGCCATGATTTCCCCAATATCCACAGGGGCTAAGCCCGTAACTCATTGCAACCATAAATATATAGTTTATGGTTACAATGAATTTCGGGTCAAAACGGGCTTAGCCCGCGCCTGTGCTAATATCCGCAATTGGTTTATACATATTCATAAATCAGCAGTTTTTCTTAACTGTTGACATTAAACATTTGTCATTTTAACAAGTTTTTATGATATCCATTTTTATCATTCTGTTGTACGAAAATGTGTGAATTTCTGATGTTGACCTGTATTTCGGGGTGGGGGGGGGTATGTCTGACATCTAAGTCACGTGAGGATGGAGGTACCTTAACCCTATTTTGGAAATCACACAAGTACTATTCACATCGAGGAGATGAAAAAATAATTTGAGAGAAAATTTATAAAAAAAAAAAAAAAAAAACCCTCGCTTTTGTCCGTTTACAAGCATAATATCTAACTGTTGACAGTCTCAAATACAAATCCACTAGAATTAGTTAGATTTGTCTGGATATAAGGATAGAGTTGTTTTTGAAAAGGGTGTCTTTCATTTTTGTGACGTATTCCCAAATGAAAAATCAAAAGCGTGTTTACATAAGTATGATATTGATCATCAAATACTTAAATTAGGTAACTTTAGCACTGTCCAGTTGAAATGGTTACGAAAGCCTATATTGAGCTCATTTTCGTATCTGAAAAACAGTAATTTTTCGCATCATCACGTTTGAAACTTTCGCGAATAAACGCACGTTCCTTTCACGTTATATAACGCGAGATATTCTGTAAATATATAGTTATATAAAACATTAGTTCAATGAACGAAGACTGGCTTAAATATTTTTTTAAATAACCTAAAAGTACATACGCTAACACGCCTATTTTTTACACAGGTATATTTCAGAATGTTTGGCAAATATGCTATTGAAGTTTTATTGACTACAAAGTAGAAGTCATTTTTGTAATTCATTAATAATACCAGTGTTACTGAATGAACAACATACTTTAATGAGAGAGTATAAAATTTCGACCATTGAAATGAAACCTTAAAAATGTCACAGATTTTAAAAGAACTATTGAATATGGATTATCAACCACAAAATCTCAGAATCTCTGTTAGATTATTCAATGAGTAAACAATGCTTAATCTACATTTTCTTTTGATTCATTTGATAACCTTAATAAAAAAAAAACCACGTCAGAATGTCTCTAGAAATATATAAGACGCTATTGGTGTCAATTTTGGTAACGTCAAAATGACGTTAAAAACGCAATGCCATAACATCGGTATAATATAATTTACGTTACAAGAAGTTTTGATGAAATATATATATATATATATATATATATATATATATATATATATATAATTGATATGACAGGGGTATGACAGTTGAAGCGAACGCAACATAAAACGAGTTAGATATTTTCCCTAAGACATTATACTTAGGTAAATTATAATGGCTAAACTAAACTTGCGACTTAATCAGAATTGGTCTATATTTCCTCCGTGATCTTCATAACTTTTCTGTTTTAAACCAAAAGGAATATATTGTCACAATACTACGTATTTTAAAAGAAAAGTCCATAATGAACCCTTCAAAATGTCTTCGTTCATTTTGTGATTTTCAGTAATTTGTCATGCAATAATTGTAAATTAATCTGAAATGATTATAATAAAAGGAATAGTTAGAATTATGTAATTTGTACAGATGTGTGCACCTTATACAGATGTATGCGTCATTAACTAGCACGTCAACCGCCGTTACACCGAGATATTATTTCTATATACAATTTCTGTTAATTTAGAAAAATAAAATATTGAATATAAGCATGCTACGAGGATTTGGGAATGAATCAATTCTTACATGCATGCATGCATGCGGACTAAGTGAAATTTACTATCCATAATTCAGTGCTTGCCTCTAATACTATACATGATGGGTTTGTATATATGTTTTTCTGGTGAACTCTTGAATTCTAAAGGATTGTTTGGCAATGCAGGCAGGTAGAAAAAAAAGGGGGGGGGGCTTTTTTGAAAATGATCAATATCTGTTATTTCTATATTCAAATGAAGATGTTTTTCGTGACTGAAAAACCGCCCTGGTATAGAATTTACCACCTCCTGTTTCCGGATTTCATCGACTGGAATCTTTTCTTTTTTTTCTTATGTAGGGGCTTTTGAATAAATATAGAATGAAGCAAACTCATGCAATTGAAGATAATAATCAATGAAATTTGTTATTATTGCTATAAAGAGGTACATGTTATCCAAAAATAAAGTTACAAAAAGAAACAAATATGTACTGTTAAATTGTTATAGTTTAATGAAATAGATATGCGCTCATTAAAATTACGATATTCATAAAATAAAGGAATTTTTTTGAGATGTTGAAGTTGGGTTTACACGCTGAAAATTTTGAATTGCGTATAGTGAATACAATATGCTTCCCAAAAGACTTTAACGATGGTCAATATCATTAGGGTTTTTCGTAAAAAGTCGACTAAAAGATATACAATTCAAATATCTAAAAAGTAAATTAGATGCACTGTATAGATAAAAGTAACCGTTTAATTAAATTCGAAATTTTAAATTAAAAAGACATTAACTTCTGCCCAACTTCACTATTTCAGATATTAGATACTGGTAGATAACAGCAAAGACTTGAGATGTATGAATGAATTTTGATATACCATTACGATTTGAATAATTTCCTTTTTAAAAAAACCAAACATAAGATGATGATTGTGATACACAAGACCCTGTTCAAAATTTTAAAAAATAATAAGAATTCCTAGGTCTAGATAAGCAAGAGGATTCTAGTAATAGAACTGGAAACGGATACATACCTAAAATGTAAGAAGGGGGAAAAGCGTACTGTCATTTAGGGGGAAATTCTATACTGGGGCGGTTTTTCCTAGGGGGATTGGGCCCGGGTTAATTCTTCCTCGGGGGAAATTTTATGCCAGGCCCATCTTTCCGGGGGGGGGGGGGGGGATGTCTATCCCGGGCCCGTTTTTCCGGGGGGGGGGTGTGTCTATGCGGGGGAAATTCTATGCTACAACACCGGCATTGAACAAAATATTTTCCACGAACAACTCCGCCTCCGGACTTGAATGATGCTCCCCACTTGTCGATTTCATAGCACGAACGAAAATTGTTCAAACAGCTTGATCTCGTGGGCCTTAAATAAATAGTTACCCCGGTCCATTCCTAAATTAACAGAGCAATTAGGATGTAAATTTTAGAAGCTAAAAGGAAACATTGCTACATGTACATGGTTTACAGAGGAATAACCCTTATAAGTTGTCTTGGTAAGCTATTCACTTCAGTGATAAATCAAAGACTGTTACAGTGTGACAAAGTAAATAACATTATAAGTGATTCACAGTTTGGTTTCAAACCTAATATGTCTACTATTGATGCTATTTTTGCCTTCCAGTCGCTTGTCAATTGTACTTTAAAGAAGAAACAAAAATTGTATTGCTGCTTTGTAGATTATAAAAAAGCATTTGATCTTATTGATAGAAGCAAGCTTTGGTGTAAATTAATTAGGTAAGGCTTGCAAGGCCAAATATTTTGTATTATAAAATCTATGTACGATAATGTCAAATCGTGAGTCAAATTTAATGAACATTTAACAGAATTTTTTGATAATAAATGTGGAGTTATGCAGGGGGGAGTTTTATCTCCCCTATTTTTCTCACTCTATGTCAATGATTGTGAAATGAATATTTTAAAGACAAACTGTCCAACTTATTATTATTTTTCTTTTATCGTATGCTGATGATATGGTTATCATCTCAGAAACTGTTGAAGGTCTTCAGAAAATGTTAAATTCTCTGTATTTTTACTCTAATGAATGGAATTTGAAAGTAAGTGTAGAGAAAACAAAAATTTAGTCAAACTCAAAAACATGTTGCAGATCAGGGTAGAAAGGCATTGTTTGCGTTAACATCAAAATTAAAGAACCATAACTTCAATGTAACTACAAAATTGTCTGTTTTTGACACATATGTTAAAAGTATTCTGTCCTACGGATCAGAAGTTTGGGGCTTTCATAAAGTCCCCGGAAATTGAAAAACTACATTTAATGTTTTGTAAAAGATTGCTGGATGTTAAAAAATCCACTTGTAACTTTTTAGTATATTGTGAATTGGGAAGATTCCCGCTGAGAATTTATAGCCTATTAAGGATGATATTGGTTGAAAATCAGAAGAAGCGATAATTGTATTATTAAGTCATGTTACGAAGATATGTTGTCACATAATGATGAATGGGTTGTAAATATTAAAAATGAATTAAGTAGTTTGGGATTAAATTATATGTTTGAAGGTGGTATGCCTGATCAAATCATATATTCTATTATTGAACAAAGACTATTTGATACTACAAAACAACAGATATTTAATGATATTTGTGAAATGTCTAAAGGTTTCTTATATCAACACCTCATTGACACTTTTTATATTAAATATTACCTGTGCAAACCAATCGATAGCAAATATAAGAAATATTTAACTAAATTCAGAACTTCATCTCATAATCTAAATATTGAAAAAGGAAGACATTATGGCATTGCAAAAAACAATAGGTTTTGTGAAAAATGTAACTTGTCTGTTGTAGAAGACGAATTCCATTTCATTCTTCAATGTCCATTCTATAATGAACTGAGATCAAAATATATAAAAAGATATTATTATAAAAGACCAAGTACTTTCAAGTTGGTTCAATTACTAAGTGTTCAAAATGTCAAAGAATTGATTAATTTAAGTAAATACTTGTATTTAGCATGTTTAAAAAGATATGCTTAGTTTAGCTTTGTTCTATTTATGTATACTCTCCTGTGTGATGTCTGTATATACCATATTTATGTTATTCTGTTTCTGATGAGCCGTTTGGCTCAATTAGGATAATAAAGAACTTGAACTTAAACATGGTTTATGGTGATTTGTCATTTAATGCATGGCACAAGGGGTTTCTTATTAAGATACAAATTTAGAGTTAGTGATAAATTGCTAAAACTGTTCTAAAGTTATCTAAACAGAAATGAAATGGTATATTGCAAACAAACACATGTTTAATTCAAACTTACATGTTATACTACCTCAAAGGATCTGTATTAGGTCCTCTTTTATTTTCTTCCATGTCAATGATATTGCTAGACTGTGTCAAAGTTACATGTATGTATGATTTTATTTGAAGTCCCCTTCCTAAGACAAAAAATTACATTTGTTGTTGAGCACTTTTACCTGGAATTGGGCAATGGTGTTTGGATCCACTGTCATTTGCGGAGTTTTGTGTGTGTGTTTTAATGGTTTTCTCTTTGCCTACATTCTTCATTATTTTGTTTGTTGCATTGTTGCACCCCCTCCTTATTTATTCTTTACTCATTCGTATCCGATCAGAAGCTGTCAATGTGCATGTGATTATGTATCTTGTAATATGTAAATATAACACGAAAATGTACTTGTATACATAACCAATGCATTATAAAACTTTTTGAGTTTATCTAAATACAAATATATTTTTAAATTCAATGTTAAATATCATGTTGTACAATTGTATTAACCATGTCACAGCAATGCTGTATTGTGTAGTTATAAAACCGATATTTCTTTTGATATACGTGTATTGAGATGTAATTACAAGCACATGTTCATCGTAACGTCAAAACGGTCTTGTTTTTACGTCTGTGACAAAACGTGTTGACATTTATTTTTTGTTGGAATTTTGTGATTATTGGACTGCATATATTTTAAATTAAAGAAAACACCCTTTCAAGAGATGCACATTCATTAAAAATCATAACATTTCTTAATTTTTATTAATTATCAATCTCTACGGATGATTGATTTTGAAACAGTTATTCAATTTCAATTAACATAATACAGGTACGATTACGGCAAGGTGTGGCATTCAGTGTTGACTCCGTATATTGTCTCAAAAACAAACAAATTTTAACATAATCACTCAAATTTTTTGTTACGATAAAATTTTTATTTGCACATTCCGTAAATGATATTCAAAAGGTGCACATTACTAAAAATGCATTCTTAAATTACTTTAACGTAGTTCCACACTCATGTGACGTCATAGGATTTTGCAAAGTCAGTGATTTAATGATAGGAACATAAATTTTGTTGGAATCTTTTTCAATAGTTATTGTAACAAATCTTGTTAGCCATAAAATATTTCAAAATTCTTAGTTATATTTGAATAGTCAATGATATGTTTCAAAATATTGAATCCAAGGACAATAACTCTGTTTTCATTCAATTATTTATCAAGTCCATAATGCGATAGATTTCCTTTATTTTTGACAAACATTTTACCAAGGTGATAAGGAATCATTATCTGTGTCTTTTCATGAAATTACATAAAATTTTAATCCCGAGTGATTTTAAATAGCTCAGCTGTATGGTGCCAGACTTCAGTTTTTGAGGGGGGGGGGTATACAAAATCTGGAAGCTATAGATTTAAAATTATTAAGGAAAGGTATGGCTTTTTCCCCATGAATAACTATAACAGATGTAACTCTACTAATATAAACAGAAAAAATGATATGTAAACCATGCTATAAGGAAAATGCGTCCACATTTGTTTGTTTTTTAACATTTTGGAGAATAACGCTAATTCAATAATTTTGCACATATTATTATAAAACTTGACGAACATATTGAAAATGACATGTGTTTTAGTTATTGACATGTTTCCCGATAAATAAATGCAATTCAAAAAATATTTTGTTGTTTTTATATTAAAATAACAACAAATAACTGTTTCCAATGAATTTCATAAAAATCTACAACGGGGTATATGACTTTAGTGGTGTATGTAATGAAAATTAATATGGAACCCCTTAACTGTTTTGCCTTTTTTCATTACTCTGAATGTTAATTTATTGATTCCAAACAAAAAAATGCTACCTAAACCCCAAAAATCCAGGACTAAGGACCCACCTTAATTCAATAAATATCTTAATTATCTGTGACGTTTTGAACGTCAAATTATTATTGTGACACATAGCTATACATTCGATACCATTTTAACTTTTACAATAAACTACATGTCATGTTAAAATTTTGTTCAAAAATATATTTAAAAATAATATAAAAACCTATTTCTAAAATAGTTTTTATTTAACACAGACCGTTAACTCAATATAACCAAAAAACTCTATTAACAGACATTTTCAAATTGTGACTTAATTAAGACGTTGTGACACATAATCTAATGAGCATAACCGCAATGAATAATCCACATATCAAACACCTATAATACAATATTCACCGTTTCTTAAATATATTTATTTTCATATTAAAATCACTTATCCAAATATTAATTCAAATTTTGAAAAAATAATTCAGAATTCTCTCAAATATCCAAATGTACTTACAAAATGTGTCATGGATATGAGTCTATTTCCCTAACGTTAAGGCTTATCTACACCTCCATTCTTGCATTGTGAATCAGCGTCTACAGCGTACATATCAGGTGACACCATAATTTTAATAACTTATATTATCAACATCACCATCTTAATTATTCTGCAAAATTTTATGTTTGTATCACTAGCTTTAAGAAAGCTATTAACATTTTGGTAAAGTGTGTGCGACACCGTCGTTACCTGTCCACATGCAATATTTACGTAAATATCAGTATATCCAAGCTAATACATTTTAATAATTCGCATCTTAATCAGATGTATTGATATCGAATGGGTAGAATGTAAAATTGTCTGCTACCGTAATGCTATAAAATACATTTTGACACCAACAGCGTGCGCGACGTCATAAGTAATTTTCTTCTGATAATAGATGAATCCAAAAGTTATGTCCCTTGGTTGCCATCTTTTTTTGGGGAGTGGGGGTGGGGGTGTCTCAAAGCAACCTTTGTAACTTAATGATTTATAATTTTGTCATTTGATATACTTTTGGTTTGGTTTGAACATATTACATTATTACATATTACATTTTGTATTGCTTATGGGAGTTATGTATGGCACGCCAAATTCACAAAAATGAGCTAAACATAGTTTCACAGTTGATAAACCAGGTTTATCGACTGTAAACTATAGTTTACGGACCGTAAACTATAGTTAACGACGTTAATCTATATTTCACATCTGTAAACCATAGTTAACAGATAATCTATGTTTCACAAGCGTAAACTATAATTAACAATCAAAACAATCATTAGCGATTGCAAAACATAGTTTATCTGATAAATACGGTTTCACGATTGTAAACTACGGTTTACAAGTCATAGTTTATCTGATAAATATAGTATCACAATTTGTGAAACTAGGATTAACAATTGTGAACTATAGTTAACAAATGTAAATTATAGTTTACAAATGTGAATCTGTATTTATCAGCAAAATCTATTGTTAACGTTTATTTAAAGACAGATAAACTTGGATTAGCATTTGTAAACTATAGTTTACAACCGTTAAATATAGTTTTACGGATGAAAACTATAGTTAACGAATCGTTAACTATAGTTTACAGTTCGTAAACTATAGTTTACAGTCGATAAACCTAGTTTATCAACTGTGAAACTATGTTTAGCTCATTTTTGTGAATTTGGCGTGCCATAGTTATGAGATTGATCACTGTTCGTTATCTTCGCCTTTCTTACAACAATGTTATCAGACGGAGAACGACCTCTCCCATGTGATAATTAATAACACAGAATATAAAAATAATAATAAGTACATTGGAATCAAAGGGCAATAAGATGATTTACTTAGATAAAGCAGTAAAATTATATATCAAGTGATATGCATATATACAAAAAATAAAAAGTACAGCCGGAAAAGTCTATCGTCAGTCTTCTTCATATTCAAAAACAAATTATTTCGTGCTACTTTTATCATATTGAGCACATTTAATCGATAAAATCGGGGTTCATGCCAACATTTCGAGTTTATAAGCAAACTTTATGCGTTATAATGTAAAATGCGTAATTTTCACGTTATATTTCGAGTGTGCGAGGCGTCGTGCGTTAACAACTTCTTCTTGATAACTTCCATTCCAATTCTTCTAAAATTTGGTATGAAGCATCTTTTAAACAAGGGGGCATAAATTGTAATTTTCAGGACTCCTGTACCCCTGGCGCCTTACGGGTGGGGGCAAAAACGGTCAAAAATTGCCCAATTTTCAAAAATTGTCTTTCTAGAACCACACGTGTAAGAAAAACTAAATGCATAGTGATGTAGAGCAGGAGGCCTCTACAAAAATTGTAAATTTCATGATCCCTGGGATAGAGGTTCTGGTCCCAGGGCAGGGGCAAAGTTGGTGTACATATGGAGTTTATGTATATAAAATACTTAACTAGCATCTTCGGTGCTATTGATACTAAATTGAAACTAAATGGATATTTAAAAAGAACAGCTAGTCCTTTACCAAAATTATCCCAGGGGTAGGGGTTTTGGTATCAGGATGGAGCCAAAATGGTCAGTTTTAATTGAGTAAACAATAGAACAGTTTTAATTTCTTGACAACTACCATTCCGATTATTTTCAAATTTGGTATGTAGCATGTTTTGGAGAAAAGGGACATAAATTGTAATTCTCAGGACTTCTGCACCCGTGGGGCCTTAGGGGTGGAGCAACAACTGCCGTAAAAATCGACCAATTTTCAAAAAAAAAAATCTTCTCTACAACCACGCGTGTAAAAAAAAAATCTAAATGCATTGTGATGTGGAGCAGGAAGGCTTCTATCAAAATTGTAAATTTCATGATCCCCATGGTAGAGGTTCTGACTCCAGGGTGGGGCCGAACTTGGTATATAGTGTAAAGGCTATGTGCAAAACATGTAAACGATACCTGCTTTAATGTTATTGATTCTAAATCGAAACAAAATGGATATTTAGAAGGCGTAGGTAGTCCTTTACCAAATTTATGAATTTCATGATCCTAGGGGGAAGAGATGGGTATCAGGGTGGAGCCACAATTACCAAAGTGATCATTGTCTTTATTATTTTAAGGACTTCTTTAATATCACTGATACAGTATGCATATTTAGGAAAAGCAGAAAAGGATGTACAAAAAATGGTGAATTTCGCAACCGCAGGGTTTTGACTTTAGAGCGGATCCAAATTAGTGATATAGTTTACTGGTAATATATACATATATTTTCATCAGTATATGCACTTTTCAGGACATCGAAGTTTTAAGCAGACATCTTATGTTATACTGTTGCTGATAATTAGAATTTAGCTATCGATATTTAGAACAGGGTTTGTTTCTTTCTAGAATTTGAACCCTCAGGTTGGGAGTAGTGATACTTTTAGACCCCCCCCCCTCTCTCTCTCTTAAAATATACATGCGCAGGGTAAAAATCAAATGGTATAATCAAAGTAGTACACATTTCTTGAGAAGAATATATTTCAATAATTTTTTACCATTCCTTTATGAACCTTTAAAATTCCTATTGCGGTCTAACTATGACCCCTGAGATCCCAGTTAGGATAAACTTTGATAATGATAATTAGACCTAGTCTTTACAATTTCAGACCAAGTGTTTCCAGTTCAATTTTATTAAACCTCTTCCCATTTCTCAATTTTCTTGGAAGTGGATATGGTTCTTCATCTGGACTAGTGTTCTTGAATCTTAACATCTAAAGAAGCTATGTATGTGCCAAGTTCGATTGAAATATTGAAATCGGCTCCAGTTAGATGGATTGCTTGAAATGTGAATGTGAAGCCAGGCAGACATACATACGGATATATCGGGGCGAGGAGTGTTGGGATGGGACAAACATTTTATTAGGTTTAAAATATTCTCCATTGGTTTTGCAAAATTAAATAGGCTAAATAAATAAATAAAACAAAATTAAGCCAAATAAACCCCCTCCCCCTGCCTACACCCAAGTGTTTGCATATTGTAATCAATTTATAATAAACATCTCATGAAAATCAAATTTCAAGATGATGGAGTGTTAATTTCATAATTCTTTCTAGGCCTAATATATATATATATATATATATATATATATATATATATATATATACAATGAAATCCTTAATAAAAACAAATCCATGCAACCGAAGTTCAAGGTCATAATGGTATATTTTTCACGCATGCGTAACACGTAAAAATGCATACATTGCAGCAAAGCACCGACTTCCGCGATAAGTTTTTTCCAATGTTTAGTTATTTCGACAATTTACAAACAGATTAATGATGGATTTAGAAAAAGTATAAAACAGCTGTGTTTCAATACAACCCGAAATGAAGTTTTTCAACGGATCTATGGCGCTTAAGATCTGCGAAGCGCACGATCTGAAGCCGACGGATTGCTCTACTCGCCATCAGATAGCCAAAGGGGCCCAGTTGATAGATCCATATATATCGGTAGATGTGGATGACAATGAAGTGGCGAGAACCACCACGAAAACGAAAACTCTGACTCCCGTGTGGAATGAAAATTTTACGACAGAAGTGCACAACGGACGTACATTAGGACTAACCGTGTTCCATGATGCTGCTATTCCCCCCGACGATTTTGTTGCAAACTGTTCAATTCCATTCGAAGAAATCAAGGAAAAAGCGAACGATCTCTGGGTATGTTATACACATATTTTTATTTCTTGTGATTTACGTGGAGAGAAGTGCTTTGGGATTAGACGACAACAGCTCTCGAAATGTTGGAATTGGGAATTCGGATATTCAAGATGGACGCCCGAATCGCAAGCAGACTATTTTATTGGAATGTGTTTAACATTGTCTTAATTTCCCCTATGCTGTTCAGAACATAAGTCTGTTGATATCTCTATTTTGATGAATTTTAGGTCGACTTGGAGCCAAATGGACAGATACACATTGTGTTGGAACTACAGGGCTCATCTTCTGAAGGTATTAATACACAAACACCATATCATTAGCATATATTGTACATTCCGCTCGTAACCTCAAATTCGGGTCAACCATTGAGTGTGTTTTGCCCGTGTACCATTTATACTCTTGTAATAAATCAGCTGTTAATGATGATTGCATTTAACACCATGCCAATGCATATCTGGCATCTTTTTTGTTTGGAGAAGTGATATTAGGATTAGCCAATGACGTAGGCCTCTGTCGCCGATGTGATCATTTATGTTAATGAGCTTACCACCAATATTAACAATGTAAATAAATAAGAAGCTATTTATCATAATAAAATAAATATAAGAGTATTTATACACTATATGATTAGGGATAAATCAAAATGGTCTCAGAATGGTATTGATTTGATAGCAGAATCAAAGAAAGAGACTGGGAAGTAAAAATAGAGTAGCACTGCAATGTATACACACATACATGTTCATATTGCACTGAACAGGTGCTCCAACTGACAACCTATTTATATGCAGGGAGTATTGAACAATGATTCTAATTATTTAATACTAACTTAAAGAAAAATTAAATATGATTGAAAATATATTCCTGAATATAAATTATAAGAGTGATAATTTCATGTTGGAGTCTAATAAAACTGTTGGACATATAAAGTGAATTTAAAAAAAAAAAGTGAGCTTTATGCCCAGTATTCACAAAAATTTGTGTCTAGACCTAAATGGAACAAAGTACTTTTTAAAAAGTTTATTTGTGAGAGTGTTTAAAATCTCAGTGCATTGACACTTAATAAAAGTGACTGAAAAAGGAAACTTCATTGCTGAAGTGCCAAGGCACATACAACAACTGTATTGCAAACATCCAGTAAAATGCCACCCTCCAATGGCATGTGGAGTCCAATTCCATATATGGCTTTTCTTTGCATTTTATCAGTGAGTCTTGTAAGTTTTCACTCGCACACCTCTCATTAATTTTACAGGCAAAATGATCTTTAAACTCTGCCGTCACCCGCTAAGTATGTTGGAAAATTTCAGATAACAAAGAAGCTGCTTCTTTTGGGACAAAGGAGTATGGCGATAGTTAACTATGGAGGTGTTAAATTATGGAATTTCTTTGAAATCGTTTTCTTTGCTTCATTTTCAATACTACATACTGTGTTAAACAGGTTGAAATGTCATTTACTGTGTATTCTATAATTGTTAAGTTACTTGTTTGTTGTTGTTTTCTTTTAGTGTTTTTGAGTTATTGAATCAAATTATCCTAGAATACCTGTAAATCATTCCCCTATTAAGACATTTCACTTCAAAGCAACGGTCAGCACATGCAAATTGATAAGCCAACCTCTCCATCAACTATAGCAACAAAGTACATCTGTTGTGCTGTATCAATATTTTTTTCTTTTCAAAATTTCTACTGCTGGAATTAAGGTGGAGGATTCTATGTTTACCAAATGACATCACACCCAGTTTTCGTCCTCTGGAATTTTATGAATACCTACATTTCCCCCAATATTTAGGCTAAAAAAATGTCTAGTAACAAACTGCAAAGTCCTTGTAATAGTTACACTGTGTAAATCAAACTAAAATGATTAAAAGTTAACAATTTTCTTCACTTCCTCGTAAATAGGAAGAAGAGGTCATAAAATGGTTCTCATTTGTAAAATTGTAAACGATGAATACTAGTCTTGTTTAATCTTTAAAGTATGGTTTATTTAGTGTTCACTTTAATACACATGTCATTTATATTCTGGGATCTCCTCTTCTTCTGTTTTGTGTGTGTAGCGACAGTTCCTGTAGCACAGCTATGGTTGTTAACATGTTACTAGATGCACTACGTCTAGCTTCCTGTGACTCATTATTAACTCTCTTTCCTGATGTGTCCAGACCCAAACTTGATAATTTTCCTATCTTCTAGCCCTGATTCCTCTTCCATGCTGAAGATAGGAGCTCTTCCTGACTGTATGTCTGCTGACACCATGTCCCTTGTTCTCTCTCAACGTTCTCACTGGTTCTACATCAAACAGTGTAGCCGCGTTTAGTCTCTTTCATAGCTAGACTCGCACGGAGTTAGTCATTTTAGATGGGTTACTCTGCTGGTACCCTGAGGGGATTAGCTTTGGTTTGATCAAAGTTAAATAAAACTTCAGTTCTGATTATCAACAATGAGATTTTATTACTGGTTATCTAATTAAACAAATATTTTTATAACTTCTATAACAGTTTGATTAGTCATTGCATTTTAATTGTTTTGTACATGATAACATATTTATCTTAATTTACCGAATTCTATGTCATCATGTTTGATTTTCGACAAACCATCAACACTTCAGTTAATCTCGGCTGAAATTCGGCTCAGATGGATATTTGGACTGACACCTTCACTGAATCTTGGAGCAGCGAGTTCTTCATAATTCATGTCTGTAAATTTACATTCAGCTTCGGTTGGTTCTGGCAATTAATTTGCACTTTGGTGACACTGCAGTTTGCTTCAAAAGTTATTTGACAATTGAACTAACTCTCTATCACTATTAATTTTGCATTTACAATGCTTACCATCTAGGTATTAAAATCCCAAAATAAAAAAAGTCATTAAATTTTCCATTCAAATTGTGGACTTACAACAAGGAATTGTTTATCTCGTGATATTGAAGAGTTCCAAAAGTCCGTTTTCTACAATTATTAGTGATATACCCAAGGTATAGGCAGATACTACTTGTCACTTATATAAAAGAAAGACTTCAAAAAGAACTTTGAAGAGAGAGTTCAAGTGTACATTAAATCTACACTTGCATGTATTTTAAGGGTTTTAGTAAAAATTTCTAGTGTGATAGACAGGTCTGATGATCTAGTTGATAGACAGGTCTGATGATCTAGTTGATAGACAGGTCGGAGGATCTAGTTGATAGACAGGTCGGAGGATCTAGTGTGATAGACAGGTCTAAGGATCTTTAATTCTAGTCTGATAGACATGTCTAAGGATCTAGTGTGATTAACAGGTCGGAGGATCTAGTGTGATAGACAGGTCTGAGGATCTTTAGTTCTAGTCTGATAGACAGGTCTGATGATCTAGTGTGATAGACAGGTCTGATGATCTAGTGTGATAGACAGGTCTGAGGATCTAGTGTGATAGACAGGTCGGAGGATCTAGTGTGATAGACATGTCGGAGGATCTAGTGTGATAGACATGTCGGAGGATCTAGTGTGATAGACAGGTCTGAGGATCTTTAGTTCTAGTCTGATAGACATATCTAAGGATCTAGTGTGATAGACAGGTCGGAGGATCTAGTGTGATAGACAGGTCTGAGGATCTAGTGTGATAGACAGGTCTGAGGATCTAGTGTGATAGACAGGTCTGATGATCTAGTTGATAGACAGGTCTGAGGATCTAGTGTGATAGACAGGTCTGAGGATCTAGTGTGATAGACAGGTCTGATGATCTAGTGTGATAGACAGGTCTGATGATCTAGTGTGATAGACATGTCTGATGATCTAGTGTGATAGACAGGTCGGAGGATCTAGTGTGATAGACAGGTCTGATGATCTAGTGTGATAGACATGTCTGATGATCTAGTGTGATAGACATGTCTGATGATCTAGTGTGATAGACATGTCTGATGATCTAGTGTGATAGACATGTCAGAGGATCTAGTGTGATAGACGTGTCGGAGGATCTAGTGTGATAGACGTGTCGGAGGATCTAGTGTGATAGACGTGTCGGAGGATCTAGTGTGATAGACATGTCGGAGGATCTTTGGACCAGTGGCCAATTTTGAAGACAAGTATTTTTGAAAGTAATCCTTTCTATCCAGAGTCCTTTTGTTGGGGTTTCTTGCCCCTGGTATGCAACTCCAAATGTCACCTATCATTCTGTCAGATGTGAATATCGGACACAATCACAGCTTCTTATGTTTCTTATTTTTACTATCTTTCTTTGATCATCAAAATTCAACAATACAAATGATATTCAGTTCTTAAATGTTGCAGTCTGTAAAGCCCCCCCCCCCTTTCCCCCCTCTCCTGCATTCTCAAAAAATTCCCCTTAAATATGCAATGGATAGTCTACGTAGTAATATCTTAAAGCTGGATCAAACCCTGCATCTATAGTAATGTGTTGACAAAATCAAACTGTTTACCTTTATATATAAATTTTCACATATATGGCAGACCTTTTTACTGTGGAAGCATTAAATGCATTAGTCACTGAACACTCTAATCTCAATGACATCTTAAAGTTAGCACTCCACATACGCGATATATGAGACGTATACCTACTAAAGTATGCACTTCTCCCGAGACGGTCTGTTAGTCTACACATCTGTAATAATGCTTGGGAATTTAGATATCTGTACTTACACATCCACCCACGTAGAACAGTAACTTGGGCACTTAATACAACTGTTGCTTTTAGTATTTGATAAGCCTACATATTCAAATTGACGTTGTGTATTCATCCTATTAAATCTGCTTAATATCATTTTTCACACAAAGCAGATGGAATGACTAAACATTTCCAAAATGAATGAGTCAGTGTAGATGATAAAAGTTATGATTTCACCAAATACAAGGCAATTAAAAAGAAAACTTGCGACATCTAAATTTTGATATCAAGCAATTCTTTTATTTCATTTTTTGATGTAGGTCATGTATTTTTTTTTATGTATACTGACATCATCTTACAAACATCAACTTATGTATATACATACACATGTAATTAAATGTATATATATCACCATCAAAACCAAAAAACTGTTATTGATAATTACTTTTATTTTAGTTTATATTCATATGCAAATCCACTGTGGTGGTCTAGAGGTAGAGCATTCGTCCCGCATGTGGAAGGTCGGGGTTCGAATCCTGGCCGCTACAAACCTATTGTTAAAATAGGTATTGAAAGTTCCATCGCCAAAACGCTCCACATCCAGAATCAGGTGTGAATGTCCTGGGTCCTTGCAGATGACCTTAAAAACGGATGTCCCGTGTCACAGTAGGTGTGGGATGCTAAAGAACCCTCACTGCTCAATGGTCATAAGCGCTGAGCATTGGCCTAAATTTGCAGCCCTTCACCGGTATTGGTGACGTTTCCATATGAGTGAAAAATTCTCAAGAGGGACGTTAAACGATATACAATGAATCAATCAACAATATATTTAAGTCACTGAACTGATGTAAAAGCATATTAGAATCTGAAGCCCATAGGTTCTTGTACAGTGTATGGGATGGCATGTGTTAACCCAGTATATACAACAAGCACCAAGTAAAACTTTTATATCATGATGGAAATTATGTGCATCCCCCCGGGGATGGGGTGGATGTGTCAAGAGAGGACTACATTATTATAGCTACACCCCCCCCCCTACCCCTTCAGTGATTGGATACTGGTGCCAAAGGCCCTTAGTATTGGGAAAATGGTGACAAAATAAAAAATTAAACCAAAATTAGGGAAAATGCAGAAATCTGTAATATTATCACCCTTCACCCAAATTTCCTTTGATCTGAACTTAAGTAGCATCTAAATAGCACTATAATTCTTTTTCTTACCTACCTGAAAACGTTAATATCATCACACTGCAATAGTTCAGACAATCATTTAATGAAATAAAATCCTAACTTTTTACAAAGATCAAAGGAAGAGCAATGGCAATCTGGTCATTGGAATATTAAATACCATTATCATAGCTAACACACATTTTGTACTGCAAAATTTCAGATTTTACATTCAGGGAATTTTAGAACAGATTTTAGGGATGTGTTTTCTTTTAGGACTGGCCCCCAAATAATCATATATATGTATAATGTATTATGACATACATATACTTCCTCATGATTTATTGTAAAATTACATTTAAGTGTATTGAAAATAACATTCATGTCTATATTGGTTGACTATCAAATTTTTAAAGCTCTTGATAATTTCAGGATTTTGAACATTTGACATTTACTACAGGCCTGTCAAGAAGCTTATGATTGGCTAATCTGATTATTATGTTGTGTAAACATATTTTGGTATCAAACTTTGAATTCTATCAATTGGAAAGTTCTGTTTTACAAATGTCTTCTAATTATTTTTTTTTTTCTGGTATCGAGTATCTTCAGATTAAGCAGGTACCTGTAAGTTTGAACCTCTTTGTGAGTTTTTCATATGCTTGATAGACTGCTCACTCAGAATAAAAAAATAATGATGCATTCACACTTTTATTTGTGGTTTGTATTTTACAGAGCCCCCAAAAGAGAGAGTTTTTAAGGAAAAAGAAGGTTTACTCAATCGGCGACGTGGGGCAATGCGTAGAAGAGTTCACCAAGTCAATGGACACAAATTCATGGCCACACTTCTACGACAACCCACTTTCTGCTCACTTTGCCGGGATTTTATTTGGTGAGTTACCTTCCTTTGTGATTCATACTGTTTACATCACAGTCACTATCAATAATATTATTTCACATTTTTTGTATTGTGTTGCGAATTCTTAACTGAGTAAGAATAAGATGGAATATATATATATTATATATATTTTCATACAGGTTTTGAAACTCCCATGTTTTAAAAAAGGGGTATGTCTTTTATTGATAGGTTGTATTATAATATACAGACTTTCCTGTCTGTATGTCTACCTGTTAGCTTTTTCCTGTCTGTATGTCTACCTGTTAGCTTTTTCCTGTCTGTATGTCTACCTGTTAGCTTTTTCATGTCTGGATCATATTTTTCACACTGTGAGGTGTAGGACTATCAAACTTGGCCAGTTGATGTACATCTTGTGGGTGGGTGGGGGTGGGGGGGGTGTTGATACCCAAAAGTAGGTCACTGTGGCCTCATTTTGGAATTGCAATATTGACTGCATCACAACCTGTGACTTCAAACATGCAAACATAGATACATATTGTGTACACGTAGTCGTAGACGGGTGTATCGTGTACCCTAGTGGTGCACTTTTGAATTATGCATTTATTGCATGATAGTGAGGGAGATGTGAATCTTCATGCCAAGAAAAATCATGCAATAAATTGTTTATTATACCGAAACAAAGCCAGACTACAGAAATGCCATTGATATTAGGAAAGAAATCCTAGATCCACTAGATTGATTTTAAGCTCACCCTAAAGGTAACACCACACCGTCAACATAGAATGTATAAGCAACGGAATGAAGCAGGTTTTTTTAAGGTCTTGATTTCAAGGGCCTTTCCAATTGGGAAAAATACCGACATTTGCTTGAAATTGGGGGAAATGTTTCATACAAAGAAATAGGGAAAAACCCAATTCAGGGTGCTTTAAGGTATAATTGGACTCCTTCTGACTTTCAATTTGGTCAAAGCTGACCTCATTCAAATAAGCAGAGGCCAAAAAATTAGGTTTACTTAAGGATTTTAAAGCAAAATTTGTAATATTTGGGCCTGTGAAGAAGATTTATGAACAATTTGGCTACCCTGCTTGATTTGTTTTCATTGTTTGGGAATTTCAGAATTTCAAATTGGGAAAAATACCTGCTATTTAGTATTGGAAATGGGGCCTTGTTTCGGCCCCCTACAGACCCTAAAAAAATCCCTGTGAAGTGATATTGTATCTATATATATTTCTTATGTTTCTATTCATTTTTCTTGAATGCTGATCACTTACATGGTCAGTGATGATATGGTGTATCTGACGCTGATCGTATAGATAAATTCCTTTTGCGCCTTACAAAGTATTCATGAAAGCTGTTTACTTACGGGATTACGGGAAATGACTCGGATGTATTGTGACATCACAATAGTTTACCTTGATGTAAAGTTTAGGTAATGTACATGAGGTCCCCTGGGGGATGTAGTACACACCGTTCAGAGGCACATCGAGGGATAGGGTATATATTTGTAAGCTCAATCACCAGCAGATCACGTGATTTGTTCAACCAGGAATATTTCAATAATCATAGTGTCATTCCTGTGAGGTATAATAATATTTTTTTTTATTACTGTTCAATCATCATTTGAGCATACTCTTCAGCAGTAGTGGAGAAAGGGCTGGTCTCAGCTGGTAAGGGCTGGTCTCAGCTGGTAAGGGCTGGTCTTGACTGGCAAGGGCTGGTCTCAGCTGGTAAGGGCTGGTCTTGACTGGTAAGCAGTGATTGGGAAGGCCAAAATGGCCTATTGGACTATGGCCCCTCGGTTCAAGTTTTCAATGGGCCATTTTCAGATTTAATGGGCCATCAACATATTTGGAATGACCATTTTCAATAAATAGCAAATGTGCAGTGGAACATTATTGTTTTAATTGAAACTCTGAACCATGACCACAATTTTTTCCACTGCTCTTTAAAATGTTTCTACTTTGTTTCAATGTCCTCTTCTCAACAGTATCATTGCTTTTACCGGCATTGGTACTTGAAGACGGTCTCTCGTTGGTTTTTTTTTCCTTCTTTTTTTTCCCATTGTTTTTTTCCCACTTCCTGTCGTTTCTATATCTGTCCTTGGACTTCCGAAACTTAAACGCTTAAGTATAAGCATGAGAAGACATGATGAGATGTGATGTAAGAGGAAATAGTTTATTGGTTATCTATTTTGATTTGTATTGCTTCAACCAATGAGATTCGGTATATCAGAATACATAGGAATTAAAAATGAAAGTACAAAAATAAGTAAGTCGTACCCAATTCATTCTAGAGAGAGAAAAAAACATAAGTTACAATCGATAATGAATGCGCACTTTGGTGCATGGATTAGATAATTTAATGCGCCAATTTTTACCTGAATGGGACTATGGCGCAGGGCGCATGGTCTTCCCAATCACTGGGTAAGGGCTGGTCTTGACTGGTAAGGGCTGGTCTCGACTGGTTTTTCAAAGATAATATGTATTATAACAATAGAGATTTTAACACACGTAATTAAGCAATTTATCTAATATAATTGATAGTGTTGGGTTAGTTTTTTTTTGTGGGTCCTGCTAGAAAAGTAGGGGTGTTGCAAAAAAAATTCTTATGGCAGGACCTATTGTCCAGCATTGTGGTAGAAGTTTTCAAGAACTCCGTGACAAGTGATGAAATATATACAATAACATTTCAAAAAGATCAGATAAAGGATGACACAACAAATATTACAAAAGGTGGAAGATCTTCCATATCGAATATGTGGTATTGTTAGCACGACTTTCTTAAAGGTACAGTGAAAATGTATATATTTTGAGCTGTTTATCTGTGATGATCCAATAAACATGTTTGATGATCTACATCTGGGAACCTGGTAACACTAAATGTCAATCAAACGAAACAGACAGCTATACACACTCAAAATAGAAGGCCAAAACCTAAGGTTAATTAAGCAATAAACTTACTATTATTCATATTTGCTTGACATATTGACTTAATTAGCAGTTCTTCTAATATTAATTAATTGTGCAAAACAGGGGCAAAAAACTTTGGCAATAATGATAAAGATGAAATGTCAGTTGTTTATATGCCTGTAATAGACCACAAGGTTTCTCCATGTAAATACATCTAAATGTTGCATTAACATGTGCATGTGAGATGCTATTTGAAAGGTTAAACGTTACAGAAATATGAATAATTTGTTGAGGATATGTGAATAATTTGTTGAGAGTATATAAGAATCATGGATTCGTACTATTAGTTACGCAGTCAGTGATACAGTGCTGAAAAATCGGATGTGAAAAGAAAACTTGAGTCCCTACAGTGCTGTCTTCTCACCCGATATGTTTCCGTAGCGGGATACTAACTCACTGTTTAAGAAATTTATCATGCTAAAGACTTTTTTCCATTGAATTGTTATGATCACCGCAACGAGGTACACAATGTTGATGTACATTATAAGCAATACAACAAAATTCAACAAATTTAAATGTGAAGATAGCAATCATGAATATTATCAAGAAAACCAGACAAAGGTAAAAATTAACACTTCACAGTATCTAATGGGTGTTAATGGGAGGTGCTCCTTTATGACTTCAATCCTTGTTTATATATATTACTATGACGATGCTGGAAGTCCAACACAGTACAAGTCTGATACAAAAATTATACAAACTTGAGACCGATTTTTTACCAGGTGTCACATTATGCCAGTAAATTTAGTAAAATAGCAACAAATTTATCTGCAGTGTGATAGATATTTATTTGCCCACACAAAAAAATTGCTTTTCCAGTTGACAAGAGTTTTCTGTGGGTCTGAATCCGTAAATCGATGTACAACCTGGAAGATTTTTTTGAGAGAAAGAACTGACGGAGGATGATTTGTGTGCGATTTAATTCTCAGAAATTGATGAGTAAATTTTGATACCTTTCCCCTTTATAACTTTGCTCCACAATCTACCTTTACAGCTTAAACAGTTGTAAGTATAGGGGATTTGATGATCATGAAAGTTTCACACCATATCTAGGTATAATTTGCTCAGGGATGTCTTAACAGGCAGTTTGTTGTTGGAGTATTATGCCTGGTCACTAGATGGCAGCACAGGGCCATCAGGTGACTGCTCTTAACTGTCTTAACTGAATTAACCAATGAGATGAAGGAGACCGAGGTGCCATTCAATTTCATATCAAATAGCTGTTGTTTCAACGGACAGGAATGATTAATAGAATGATGAATAATTATTATTTATTGTTTTCTATTTCAGGGGACTGTGGAATCAAGGTTATCAATGTCAAGTGTGCACGTGTGTCGTCCACAAACGATGTCACAAGAGTGTCGTCACGAAATGCCCGGGCTCCAAAGACGATGCCAGTCTAGAGGTACGCTGCGAATATCACTACAGTATTCAGGGAAATATTCGCCCCCGTTTTATTTTCGCCCTTGTTGTCAGTGGATGAAAATGTTTTCTCTCTTTATCTCTCTTTTAACACTACTGTGTTTGGGCGAATTTAAAATGGAGCAAAACTGTCTGCAAGTGCAGAATTGTGAAAATAACTCTGTAGATGTTAATTTTGTTTTCTATGTCTTGTGAAGCCAAAAAGATGATGCTTTAGCTTGTAGGAATGACACCTCATTTCATGTAAAGAATGGAGGGTAACTTGCAGTATTTGGTTTTGGTTTTTCTTTTTAAAATTCTTTGAAAATTTAATTCCCCAGATATTTAGACATTAATGGCAAACTGACAACTCAGCTGTATGACAAACGGGATGAATTCAGCTTCTCCATCGTCAATTTCCCATATTTATGTAGCAATATTCCATTATCACCTTCATATGGTGTTTATATCTCTCAACTGATTCAATACGCAAGAGTGTGTTCTGTGTATAGTCAGTTTTTAAATTGAGGCAAGCTACTGACAAAGAAATTGATGGTACAGGGGTGTCAACAGTCTAGATTGAAGTCAGCATTTCACAAATTCTGTGGTCGTTATACCGATCTAGTTCGTCAATACAACCTATCATTGGGTCAAACGCTGTCTGACGTGTTTCATACTGATTGTTAGGCTGTTCTTGGCACACTGATTTTGACTACGGACAACTCTGTTTACCTGATCAGGATATAGGGCGAACGGTAGGTGTGAGCGGTCGACAGGGGATGCTTACTCCTCCTAGGCACCTGATCCCACCTCTGGTGTGTCCAGGGGGTCCGTGTTTGCCCAACTATCTATTTTGTATTGTTTATAGGAGTTATGTTATTGATCACTATTTGTTATCTTCGCCTTTCACATTGAAGATAGGTGACATACTGTATAACAGGTATTTTCTGCATTTGTCCATTTTTTTGCGGATTGGAAAATCCGCAAACATTATAATCGCAATATATATTTACATGCTCATAGGTTCAATGCTATCACAGAAATGCAAAACACAGAGTATCATTTGCTACCAGCTACGATTTACAGATCAAATTGCAAAAATTTTCAACCGCATAAAATACCCGTTATACTTTATAAATGTTAAAGGACATATCTCATGTTTTCAAAGTATGCAATATTACATGCATTTTGTCTTCTTTATGCATATAGTAATTAATTCTAATAATTTGTTCGCCGAAATTTTGCGATAATTAACCACAATACAGACTTAAATCTAAGCCCCGATTTCAAAAAGTCAAGTTAATTAGGTAGGTAGTCACGTGGTACAGTGACGTCACATGCGCCCTTCGGATTGTGAAAGTACTGCGAGATATTATTAAAAACTCAACTTTTAGGGGCCTAATTAATTTACCATGGGCAACATTTAAATCGATGTTGATAAATTGTCCGAGTTTTATATGTGTTCGCCACCAGTGCACACCTATAACGATGTAAATACCCAAATATAGCGAGTAAAGCGTGTATGAAATCGGCAAAATTGTGAGTAAATAATGTTTATATGGGTCGCTGTCTACAAGCTGTTTGGGGATGTTATTCCTTTATACATCTGTAATTGGCGCTGTTTTTCTAAAATAAACAGTGCAATCATTATTTATTTTTGGATTAGACAAATTATGATACGTTAAATTGTTGACAACTAGGCCCTATGCCAAGCTATTGTCACGAGTGCATTTCGGAAAGAAAGAAAAAGACAACACACACACAAATCAATAAAATATTCAAATTTAAAGTGGTAATCACATTATTTGATTTTGATAAAGCAATCTTATTACTATTTTTGAATTGTGATCTGCACGTCTTTAGGAAGTACGAAGTGGGAGCACGGCGTTGTAGCCTACTGACGCACTCAAGATGCTACGAGTTCAATAAAGAAATAATTTTATAATTCAATTTAAAGTTAGGAAATACAATATTCTATTATTTGTATAATTAAAAGTTCAATTATTTTGTATCTTTATTTTTTGTTGTTGTAAATCTACCAGTTGGTAGAAGTTACATTGTATCGTCGATAAATGTTGTTACAAGGTGAAGGTCAGTTGATCCGAGTGTGTATTGAATTTGAAGAGCAAAACAGAATGTATGCTATAGGCCTACCAGTGCTTATAGCTTCGATATATCCATTTTCTCGCAGTTTATCAGGGTCTCTGTCCAAGCAATGTTTGAAAAGGTGACTGGGTGTGTTTTTTAAGGTAAAGTTCTTGCTCCAACAAAAAAATTATCCACGTCTTTTTTCTCGTACCTTCCTTCGAAAAATTGAAAAATACTCAGTCTAAATCCTTTCTATCGACAACTAGTACACCCGAGCACGGCACAAAACATCTTAATGCATTATTTACAAGCCGTTAACGTGACAATTGGTTTTTTGTCGATTAAATCTAATCTGTTTATGAAATGGCTAATAGATGTTTTCAAACCCGAGGGCGCATATGACGTCACACAAAATGAAAGAAAATATGCATATCGCAAGATTTGAATTTCATCGCTTTCAAACTCGAAAACTACGCAAAATATTTCATTTAAAACACATTTAAAGTAGTTTTAGGCATAAAAAGAGTTAATTTTGCTGAAAAAATGAAAAAGTTTAGAAACATGCGTTGTGTCCTTTAAGGTCTAATGTCAAAATTAAAAAGAAATATAGCTTTGCCATGGTCAGAAACATAGTTTTTCACATACTAATCTCATTTATAAGTTGTTTTTTGTGTTGATGTTAATTCTATTTCAGTGTGTAGTGTTTAATTCCAGGAGAATATATATTTGTTTAAAAAAATGTTGAAGACTTTTGCAAATTAAGAGATATTAATAAATAGACGAATTGAATAAGAAGTCGTAGTTGTACAACTTGTAATGATGCAGTATCTTCTTTCCAGCAGGTGCCCCGGGTGAAGATCAATGTTCCGCATCGTTTCAGTGTACACAATTATAAGAGACCAACATTCTGTGACCATTGTGGGTCCCTACTGTATGGTATTGTGAAACAGGGGGAACAGTGTGGGGGTAAGTGCCAATGCACAGTAAGGACTGGCAGGGAAGGCAGTGGGGTTAAGAGTGACGGACCTAATTCATTTCTACAATAGAGATTTTATTCAAATTTTGATATAAGGTAAAGCATGCATTAATGAGTTAAAATCAATGGAAAAAAAACAAATGAAAATCATATTTGATTTTCAGCAGGGGGCGTTTCAAAAGTTGGCTATGAAATAGTCGTAATTGCAAAGGAAATATAGGTAAATTTTTAATGTGCAATATAAAAGTTAAAATTGAAATATTTCTACAATAGAGTTTTAATCCTAATTAAAGAATGATTTTAAAAAGACAATAAGCTTACTAACTGTAAGGGAAAAAGTATGGGTCATCGGCAATTCTTTTTCAGGGAAGCATGTCAAAGGACGATTTTTGGCCAGTTTTCAAGGAAAATGTCATTAAATAAGAAATGGATAGGTTTTCTACTTGTAGTTTCATACTTTTCCTTTATACTAAATAATGATATGGATTAGGAAAAAGTTTACCAATCATATGTAAACACTGAGTCATTGCATAATATTCCAGGGGTGGTGTCAAAATATGAAATGTATGAACTGTCACAAATTCAATAAATCCGATATAGAGTGCTCAGTATGCAGCTTAAGACAACGGATTTATATATATGTAATGTGCACATTTTGTTTTTATTTTCATAATCTTTAACCTTTCTAAATAAATCAAAAAAGTTCAAATGTTTGAATAAAAGCGTACATATTTCATATTGATAAGAGACCAAGTACATGACTTATCGTACAGTTTCAAGATAGGATCTAACATGTACTTCAAGTGTCATCATCATTTATAAGATTTTTCTGATGAACACTCTCAGAAACAAAATGGACTTTTATTCCCTGAAACATTTTTATAAATTAAGCTTAAGAGTAGCATAGATTTATTTTAATAAAGGAATTCTGACATTTCTTGTACTTGTATTGAATGTATAAATGCATAAACATGTTTATGTAATACATGGTACATGTTGATTGGCAATTGCAATCTGAGACATGAGTAACTAAAGCATTATATTCTACCTGAATGTATTTTTCACTATATCAAAAGATGACGATAAGCTGACTATTTTCGCCAAAATATATGTATCTCTGCCGTGTGATCGGTTCTGTGCTAGGATGATAGTCTTCAAACTATTCAACGACAGCATCGATTTTCTGCGCAATTCGACATTGTGACGTCAAATACAAAGCCCAGTGGCGTATTCAACGTCACAACTATAGCAGCTGTTTTCAACATTATGACGGAAGGATTTGTTTTGTTGTCGGAAGAATTATTATTCTGCTTTGGTATAATAATATAATATCTATCCAATGGGTAGGGGGCGATAGCGGGTTTATTGTCAGCCGAGAGAGAAACTACTGCCCCCCACCAGTCCTGTCTCTGTTCTTCAGTTGTTGTTGATTGATACGGTTTTGGTCTCTTTTTTTTTTCGATCAGTGTCGTTTTAATGAATGGTCGAAAGATTTCAAAATATAATTCTACCCTCTTTTCTGCAGTTGGTTGTAAATAGATATCGTTGGTTTTTGAGTAATACGCTTCTGGTGCATGCCGTAAATTGTTAATTGTTTATAGAGTAATACAGTAAATACTATTAATAAGAATATTCATGATATAAACTATATTCAGAAGTAAAATTTTAATAACAAAAGAGTCTATACATTTTTTTGTACTTCGTTGTGCATACCTATGACAGTTTGATTCACAGCATATGCGCGGGAGGTTGTAAAAACACTGACGATTACGGAATCCCAGAAATTACACATAAAACACGGAAGAATCACGGACAGAAATTTTAAAGTCACGGATTCAGATACAAAAGTTAAGGAAATTCTATAAATCAACTTTATTGAAGAATTCATATGAAATATGGATTAAAATAAGATGTATTACTTGTATATTGAAAGAAATATACAGCCTCAAGTTCAGTTCGTAAATTTCGCATGTTCATAATGTGATGAAACAATTGAAGCGAAGTCACAATGCATGGAGACTGTAGATAGCGATGTGTGCGGCTTTCTGCGCAGAAGTGCAAAATTTTGAATTAGGTCTGTCGTCCTTAAGTGCTAATGCACAGTAAGAACTGGCGGGGGGAGCAGTGTGGGAGTAAGTGTCAATGTACAGTAAGAACTGGCTGGGGGAGCAGTGTGGGAGTAAGTGCTAATGCACAGTAAGAACTGGCGGGGGGAGCAGTGTGGGAGTAAGTGTTAATGTACAGTAAGAACTGGCGGGGGGAGCAGTGTGGGAGTAAGTGTTATTGTACAGTAAGAACTGGCGGGGGGAGCAGTGTGGGAGTAAGTGTTAATGTACAGTAAGAGCTGGCGGGGGGAGCAGTGTGGGAGTAAGTGTTAATGCACAGTAAGAACTGGCGGGGGGAGCAGTGCGGGAGTAAGTGTTAATGCACAGTAAGAACTGGCAGGGGAGCAGTGCGGGAGTAAGTGTTAATGCACAGTAAGAACTGGCAGAGGGAGCAGTGCGGGAGTAAGTGTTAATGCACAGTAAGAACTGGCGGGGGGAGCAGTGTGGGAGTAAGTGTTAATGTACAGTAAGAACTGGCGGGGGGAGCAGTGTGGGAGTAAGTGTCAATGTACAGTAAGAACTGGCTGGGGGAGCAGTGTGGGAGTAAGTGCTAATGCACAGTAAGAACTGGCGGGGGGAGCAGTGTGGGAGTAAGTGTTAATGTACAGTAAGAACTGGCGGGGGGAGCAGTGTGGGAGTAAGTGTTAATGTACAGTAAGAGCTGGCGGGGGGAGCAGTGTGGGAGTAAGTGTTAATGCACAGTAAGAACTGGCGGGGGGAGCAGTGCGGGAGTAAGTGTTAATGCACAGTAAGAACTGGCAGGGGAGCAGTGCGGGAGTAAGTGTTAATGCACAGTAAGAACTGGCGGGGGGAGCAGTGCGGGAGTAAGTGTTAATGCACAGTAAGAACTGGCAGAGGGAGCAGTGCGGGAGTAAGTGTTAATGCACAGTAAGAACTGGCGGGGGGAGCAGTGTGGGAGTAAGTGTTAATGTACAGTAAGAACTGGCGGGGGGAGCAGTGTGGGAGTAAGTGCTAATGCACAGTAAGAACTGGCGGGGGGAGCAGTGTGGGAGTAAGTGTTAATGCACAGTAAGAACTGGCAGAGGGAGCAGTGCGGGAGTAAGTGTTAATGCACAGTAAGAACTGGCGGGGGGAGCAGTGTGGGAGTAAGTGTTAATGCACAGTAAGAACTGGCAGTGAGAGTCATTTTTAGTGATGTCTTGTATCAGAGATTCAAATTTGTTCAAATCATGAACCTCTTAGGCAGGGTCACAACTATTTATGAAAAATCTATGAAAACCTTCTGGAGTAACTACAAGGGTACAAACAACCTTTAGTTGTAAATTTGACATTAGAATTTCTTTTACATGTATATATATATATATATATATATATATATATATAAACAATGACGAAACAGTATTGTATGGAAGTAGATTATTCATTGCAGAGAAATCTTATATCATTTTCATAAAATTTGAATGGATGTCTCTTTCACTCTGAGATTTTTTTAATCACAGTTCTGAGAATGAAAAAGTTTTACATTCTAGTTGACAGTTAATGCCCTTTTAAAATACTTCAGAATTACAAAACTTTGTCTTCATCTTTATGTAAGGGAAGTGACTCTGGCAAGTGTTGTATCTTATGAGCCTCTTGTAAATTTTATGCTTTGATTTTCAGATTGCAAAATAAATGTTCACAAAAGGTGTAAGAAAAATGTTGCAAATAATTGTGGAATAAATTCAAAACAATTGGCAAAGATGATAGAAGAAATGGGACTCACACCAGGCAACACAAGGAAAAAGGTATGCAATATTTTAAAACAGTATTAGAAAGTAACTTTCAAACTTCAACATATATTAATTAATTTTCTATCTTCATACAAGTGATTAAAGTGAAATGATATTCCTGTTACATATACATACTTGACCAACTTCACACATCTGCAAGAATAAACGATTGTTTAGAAATATGATATATGGACAGAAAACAAGTACTATGGAATCATTTCGTAGGGCTCAATTATCGTGAATTTTTGGGGTACCCTTATCCAACCAATTTCAAACCACAATGAAATACACAATTTATGTAATGTTTCAAGTGCATGATAATTACATCCCTATGAAACTGTAAAATATTGACAATCCATGAAAATTTAACCCCATAAATTTAAATTTTATGATTGAACTGGAAATTTTGAAAATATTAACTGTAAATTCACATAGTTTGACAAAAAAAAATTATGGATTGAAGATTTCGTGCCTGACAGAATTTGAAGAGTTGCCTTTCTTTGTTTAAATTTCCTTGATTTATTGAATATATATATTCATCCTACAAAATCAATGAAATTTGTGCCCCCACCATCATGAAAACTAGTTATTTTCCTAGTAACATGAGGCACTGCGACCAAGAAACATTGAACACCTGAATAAATTCAGCTCTGAGTCGTTTTGTTATTATATTGTAGCCGTCGATAAGTACAGAATCTCCGAACAGAGAAAATAAAGGCCGCTTGACTTCTCCTCTTCCTGAACTAGGTGAGTACATTTAGTGCACAGTTGTCTCATAAATAGAAACAGCTAATTGATGATAAAAAGGATGTGAGTAGGTTGTATATTACTGAGCAATTTATGCATGAGCATCGAAAGATATATATTATATTATGATAGATTAGAATTTGCAAAAAGGAAGTAAATATTAAAATTGTGGCATGAATATTGAATGAAATTTAATTGTATTGAATTGAAAGTACTTGATTTGCACTACCATTAGATTTATATACGATATTAAAATGGATTTATAAGTATTGCATTAATAGGTATCTCAATGTGCTGTTAAGTGTTGTTGTAATCTAGTTAAAGCAAGAATTATTTTCATTATACAAATTTTTTATGCATGTTTTAATTTTCATTTCAACTTTCAAAACACTATCAACATACTGTACCAGTATTCTATTTTATTTGCTACTTTTCTTCTCTGTGTAGAGAATTTTCTTTTCAATATGTTTAATGTAATTTTATTTTAGAAAAAAAGAAAAACGGGAACAAAATTCCCTACATGCGGAGTCACACCGTTGCTAGTATGTAATAAATCACCTGTCTTTGTCCTTGGCTACAACATTTTTCAGTCTTTTTCTCCGCCTCTTCTTCCTCACTTTATGGACATCTTTAAACATTGACTAACTGAAGATAGATTGCAGAACATTAAATCTTACAACTAACAAAGAAACTAATTCATAATTTACTGCAAGTATCATCAATGAAATCAAACAAAATGGATTGCATTTTTCGTATCTTAAATTTGTATAACACTCAACACTCATTTAAATGATTTGCAAAAGAATGTTTAAATTTTTCAATACTACATACGTGTTTAGATGAAGTTTTATGAAACTTTTTTTTTTTGATTTATGTTCCAAGATCTTAAATTTAAAAAAATTAAATTTGAATGACAATGTACGGCAGTGTGAAATATTCTCGAGAGGGACGTTAAACAATATCCAATCAATCAATGTAAGTTTTAATGAGGCATGAACACGATTTGAGCTGAAAATTTTCAAACCTTATTTTTCCAGTTTTAATGTTTGAAATGCTTAACTAAGGTATTTCTAATGGTCAGCAAAAATTTGAATGTCAGTTGTCGAGGTATATGAGAGATACAGAGCTCACTATTCTTTGTTTTGTGAACAAGGCCCGTGCTATGTTTTTGTTTACATAGGTTAAATGTACTAGTAAAAGTTTCGTTTAAGGCAGATTTCTTTAATTTACAAGTTAATTTTGAACATGATTAGATAGTTTCTAGTGATTGGCACCTCTCATTTTGTTTTAAACATGCTGATTTTCTAAATAATCTACATGTAAACAAAAACATGGCACAAGCCTTGTTTATATAACAAAAAATTTGTGAGTGCTGTATCTCACTTGTAACTCAACAACTGATATTCAATTCAAATTTTGGTCAGTGTAGTGTGTGAATTTATGACTGCAGACACATATATAACTATATAGCATACTCCTACAGTATTTAGATATCAATTAAAAAATTTATTCAAATGTATGATGTATTTTTAGACACGAGACATAGATTACCACAAGTATTGCTGTGAAATGCTTAGAATTGTACTTTCTTTGAATTAATTTATAAACAGAGATATTAAACATATAATATATAAACATATGTTGCATCTGTCTGATAGATGAAAAAGCTGTAGAAATCTCAAAAGACAAAAAGAGAAGTATGTAAGAGACAAATCTCTACAGATAGTGCTTATTACTATATATTAAGGCGTTCTAAAGCAGAATCTTAAATAGCATACTAGGCAGCTGTCTTATACATTATATTGTAGCCAGTGACAAATTCATGTTCATAGTTGCATGTGTTGGAGACATTGTGTACCCAATCAGGATCTGGTGTCATGTTCTTTATGAGTGGCTTATTCTCATTGGAAGAATTTTGTCCAATCAGACAAGTTGTAATAACATAGCTTTCCCCAAAGTTTGAATATACAATATTTATGTTTTAAATCTTGGTACTTTGTATAAAGCTATCTTGCATCACCAAGGAAATGTTATGAAATATCAGTCCCTCCCACTCAAAATATCAGACTAGTAAAACGGGGAGGGGTCTATGTTATTAAAGCTTGTCCAATCAGATCAGTTCCTGATCTCTTCATTCAACATTGGACGGTCAGAATGTGCATGATAGAATGCAGGTGCATGAGGTGTTCTTCATAAATTCATGTATACTATTGGGATGTGTGGGCATATTACAGATGAAATAGAAAAAAACCAAACCATGATACAGTATAGAGTACCATTTACAATGAGACGGCATAGAATGTATTTTAATATACACTGTGTCACATGCTCATAATAGTTCACTTGTTTTATGCAATGTAGGTCATTTGATGTTGTGAAAAGTTTACCAAATTGTTGTCCACATAAAAGTTTCGAAAGAAATAACTTTCGGCTCCCTTTAACAAAATCCCAGATGGCTGTATTTTGAGTTGATGGAGATATTGACAGTTTATTCTGGGTACATGAGCCATTAGATACCAGTAAAAGGATACTGCTGAATTAACAAAGAATGTTTGGAAATCTTAATGAATCGTAGATTGTGCATTGATATCGTGCATTTACTGTTGTGTACTGTAACGAGAGATGAGTAAAGGATAGGATGTACTGTACATGGACGGCAGCCAGACAAATGCATACAGCTGACTGCTTTTGCCTGTGATATGATATGTTTAGGATCATTGGGTATCGGTAGCAGAACATTTGTATGTCATCATTTCTGAATGCATTACACAAACCAATAAAAGGGGGAGGAGTCATTGTTTCCAATAGCAAATAATTATCATAGTACACTTGCTTTGTGTATGTGTGTTTACAAAATATACAAGATGCATTACCATAATCAGATGTGAGACTCATCATGTATTATAGCAAAAGACTTAACAAATAATAACACTGTGGGGCTTAGCTGATTGGAGCAATCATTATACTGCAAGCTTTACAATTTTATTCCAAGGAAATGGAATGATGAATATGCTTTGCCAGCCATCAATAATCCTTTTTAAAAGCTACACTGCAAAGTATATTCAGTAGATATATTAACATCATCACCTTGCACAGACTTTTGAATGTCTAAAGCTGTATATGTAATGGTAAAACAATTAGATGAGTATCAAGTTATATTTAAGTTTGCTTCTTTTAAAATGTCGATGTAGCTCATGAGGCCATTTAAGTTTGCTTCTTATACAATTGTAGAATAGGGCTTTTCAAGAAAACAGATTTTGATAATTTGTGTTGTTTCAGATGATGGGAACGATGATTACCCCCCAAACAGTGACCCAAACAGGCTACCAGGTGAAAACATGTGTCTGAGTCGTGGGCGGAGTCCCTCCCAGGAGAGGTCGGGCCACAAACGCATGGACAAATACGGTCTCCCAGATTTTATATTTATTAAAGTTCTGGGCAAAGGCAGTTTTGGAAAGGTTTGTAATGTTCTGGAGAATTTTTGATAACAATGATTAATTGTGTATATATATATACTGTGTAGCCAGCATCTGTTTCAATGGGAAAGGGCTCAGGGACGCTTAGCCTACTGCCCAATCCTATTCATTATGTATCTTTGTGTTGAATGAAGTAGTTTGGTTTTTTTTATAGAATTCAGTGTTAGTAACCTATTTTATTGTTTTTTTTGAATTTTTTTTTTTAGAACTCAGTAGTGGTAGTAACCCATTTTACCATCCTTATTTTCATGCTTCAGTTACAGAAAAGGATATGCACTAAAATTGCTGAATTTTCAATGTCTCCAAGAAAAGCCCACATAGAGAGGAAATGCACCACAATGTGGAGAATACTTATATCTTAAAAGATAATCAGACAGTGTAATATTTAATTACTATAATTGTACTTACATCAATTTTAGTGATAATCATTTAATGCTTTTCCTGCTAATCATGTTGTGATGATTTACATTGTATGGATACACCAAGTTATGACTACAAGTTAATCTACGAAATATACATCAAATTCCAAGGGTAGACTTTTCGTGTGTTAGACTTAGTCTTTACTGTTGACACTAGGCTTTTATTTACGACACCATTTTGTGATCCAGAGCATTAGGGTTGGTGACAGGAATTTAGGGATTGCAATAACTATGAATCTTTACTCGCTTATCCTTGACTTTGAGCTAATATATGCAATTGTTGCTTGCTAAAGGTATTCTTAAGTGCTTTTTGAAGCTGAAAACATGCATGAAACATATGAAGTTGCTGTCATTTTTTAATTGATTCCAAAATATTTCAAGACATGTTGGATAAAAAGTTTAAATGCATTCTAACTCCTTTAATAGATTTGCACATTTAGAACAAGATCCAACATCATGTGTTATGTGTCTCTGTTAACTTTAAAAAGTTAATTGTAAAATTATTATTCTGTGCATTTTCTAACTGCTTATACTGAAATGAAAATGAAAGTTTCTTTTTAAAAAAAAAAGTTTGCCCTTGAAATGACAGTATATTTCATTTTTGAGGGGCCAAAATCACAGCATATTTGTGAAAGAATTTTGTTGCTCACATGATCTTGTATATTATACAATGAGCCCTGAATTAGTGAATTAAGAATTTATTGAACTTAACAGGATCTGCTTATGGTGGTATCTTATATTAATTTTCTTGAGGACTCGTAGTAAAGTAAATTCATCCCAATTTCAATATATGATTAATCTGATTGTGCTGTTAGAAAATGCACTAAATGTTGACTGTGTTTATGTATTTGTGTTTACTGTTCATCATGGTACATGTAATGATTATATTAGGTGATGTTAGCTGAAAAAAGGGGTACAGATGAAGTATTGGCAGTAAAAGTTCTTAAAAAGGAAACCATTTTACAAGATGATGATGTAGAATGCACCATGACAGAAAAGAGGATCTTGGCTCTTTCTGCAAAGCATCCCTTCCTCACAGCGCTCCATTCATGCTTCCAAACAAGGGTAAGATCATCTGAGAGGGTAACTTTATTCAGTAGTAGTGTGTCAGTAGTTTGTAGAGCACCTGTTTATATGTGTCTCCATTCATGCTTCCAAACAAGGGTAAGATCATCTGAGAGGGTAACTTTATTCAGTAGTAGTGTATCAGTAGTTTGTAGAGCACCTGTTTATATGTGTTGCATGACGGTGCTTGTATTGGCTTATGAAATCTTTGTCAACATTATAGAGAAGTATCCTCCATTTGTAACTAGATGTAATATGAATGAAAGAAAAAGGTTCTGATCAAGTTTTGTGTATGTATGTGTGGTCGGTGGATCACAAGACTTCTGTCATCTCACCCATTCTTCTGTTTAATGAATGATAAGTCTTCATTTTTTACAGTTGTTTATCTTGTTTCAAAGACATTTTGATGGAATAAAAAAATAAACTTTTGGATGTTGTAAGATATTTCCTAACTTACACAAACCTTGATAACGGACACTGTATGGATTCTGTTACCAGTGTAAGGAGGTTATCATTATAAGGAGGTTACATTATAACCAGCTTACATTATAAGGAGGTTACATTATAACCAGGTTACATTATAAGCAGGTTTCATTATAAGAAGGTCCCGTGGGAATCCGGGTTAGAATAGATCCTCAGTACCCCTTGCTTGTCGTAAAAGGCAACTAAATGGGGTGGTCCTTCGGATGAGACCACAAAAATTGAGGTCCCGTGTCACAGCAGGTGTGGCATGACAAAGATCCCTCTCTGCTCAAAGGCCCTAAGCGACGAGCATAGGCCGAAATTTTGCAGCCCTTCACCGGCAATGGTGACATCTCCCTATGAGTGAAAAATTCTTGAGAGAGACGTTAAACAATATTCAGTCAATCAATCATTTTAAGCAGGTTACATTATACAGAGGTTATCATTATAAGCAGGTTACTTTATAAACAGGTTACATTATAAGGAGGTAACTTTATAAGGAGGTTATATTAAAAGCAGGCTACATTATGAAGAGTTTATCATTATAAGGACGTTACATTATGAAGAGTTTATCATTATAAGGAGGTTACAAGATAAGCAGGTTAAATTATAAGGAGGTTATCATTATAAGGAGGTTACCATTATAAGCAGGTTACAATATAAACAGGTTACATTACAAACAGGTTACATTATAAGGAGGTTACATGATATGTAAGTTACACTTTGACTTTATTCCTTCTCTCCTCGTGGAGAATAGGGCCATGAACAAGTCCTCTTCATTTACTTCTATCCTGGGCTGATCTTGCTGCCTCTGTCCATGACCCAAAACTTAGTTCTTTCCTCTCTCTTTCTATTGTTCTTCTCCACGTTTCCTTCGGTCTTCCTCCCTTTCTTTTTCCTTCTGGTGTCCAACTAAGGGCTACATATGGGTGTGTTCTTGTATCCATCCGTAGCACATGTCCAATCCACTGCCATCTGTGTGTGGGGTTTTTTCCTAGTGCTGATCTTTGCCACTCCTGCTATCTCTCTAACTGCTACATTTGATATTTTCATTGGCCAGTAGATCTTTAAGATTTTTCTAAGACATTTGTGCTGGAATTTCATCCCCTTTTGTCATTTTCCAGGTCTCACTGCCATACAATTGTTTAACACAGCTATTACATTTGAGCTGAAGAGCTTCATTTTTGTTTTTCTGTTGAGTTGGTTATTGCTACAGATCTTGTGTAGCTTATGGAATGCTACTCTTGCATGGCCAATTCTTCTTCTTATATCTTCATTAGTACCTCCTGTCTTGCTTACTGTTGCTCCGAGGTAAATGAACTCATCCACATCGTTTATGTTGTTCCCGTTGATGGTTATTGGTGTGTTGTTTGCAGCATTTAGACGCATAACTTTGGTTTTTCCTGCATTGATTTTTAAACCTGTTCTTGCTGCGTATCTGTTTAGAGAGTTCAGTTTTTGTTGCATTTGATCTTTGCTGCTGGATAATAAAGTGATGTCATCTGCAAAATCTAGATCGTCTAATTTTGTTGTCATATTCCATCTTATGCCTGAGTTGTTATCTGCTGTTGTCTTTTTCATTATCCAGTCGACTATAAGGAGGAACAAGAAACCCGACATGTTGCATCCTTGTTTGACACCAGATTTAACATTAAACCTTTCTGTTGTACCATTTCCATCAACAACTGCGCATTCACTGTCTTCATACATTAATTTAACCATACTGATTATTTTGTCTGGTATTCCATAAGATTTCATGATCTTCCAAAGGGTTTCCCTGTGTACGCTGTCAAAGGCTTTTTCAAAATCGACGAAGCATAGATAGAGGTTGGAGTTCCATTCTATAGCTTGTTCTAGAATATTACGTAGGACAAATATCTGTTCCGTAGTGCCTCTTCCTGCCCTGAATCCAGCTTGTTCCATTCTCAGATGTCTGTCTACACCAAGTACAATTCGTTTTATTATTATTTTCCCCATTATTTTGACAGTTGTTGCTATTAGTGTGATTCCTCTCCAATTCCCACAGTTTGTCAGGTCACCTTTCTTTGCTAACTTTATTATAAGTCCCCTTCTCCAGTCTTTGGGAGCTTTTCCAGTTGTCCAGATATGTTGAATAGTTTGTGTAGTTCCTTGACAGTTGTTTCTATGTCTGATTTCAATATTTATACAGTGATGTTATCTACACCTGGAGCTTTGCCTAACTTCATTTCTTTCAATGCTCTCCTTATCTCGTCTTCTGTTGGTGGACCTGTTTCTATGTCTAATTCGATGGACTCCCCTGTTAGTATTTCAGCAGGATCAATAGGATCTGGTCTATTTAACACTTTGCTGAAGTGTTCCATCCATCTTTTTCTTCCATCTTCCTCTTTAGTCAAGAGATTTCCTTCCTTATTTTTACTGCCTCAACAGTTTTTGGACGTTCGTTGCACAGTAATTTGGTTACATCATATACAGTTTTCATGTTTCCGATGTTTGCTGCCTCTTGTGCCTCATTTGCCATGTCATCTACCAATTGTCGTTTATCTTTTCTAAAACTTCTTTTCACCTCTTTGTCTTTGTCCTCATACTGTTCTTTTAGTCTAGCTCTTAATCTCTCTGATCTTGCACTTTCTACTTTGCCCTTTAGAACTCGCCTCTCTTCTACCTTTTTCCAACTGCCCTGGCTTATCCATTCCTGGTTTTTCCTTTTTCTATACCCAAGTACGTTTATGGCAGTTTCATTATATGCAGTTTTAATGTTGTTCCATCTTTCCTCTATATCATCAGGATTGGGACCTATGGTGTTGTCTTCACTGAGTGCATTAAATCTATTCCTCAGTTCTATTTGGAATTGTTGCCGAACTTCTGGTACTGTAAGTTTGCGTGTCTCGAATCTTGTTGAAGATGTTGGTTTCTTTCCTATTTTGTGCAGTTTAAGCATTACTTTTGTGATGACTAAATTGTGGTCAGATCCGACATCTGCACCTCGGTGTGCTGACATCCAACACAGATCTTTTAAAGCGCCCATTGACTGCTACATGGTCTATCTGGTTCTTGTGTTGACCATTTGGTGAAGTCCATGTCTGCTTGTGTATGTCTTTATGTTTAAACATTGTTGAAGATATTGCCAAGTTGTTGATGGCACAAAATGATGCAAATCTTTCTCCATTATTGTTTTTTTTCCGAGTGTAAACCATACTTTCCAACAATTCCATCCTCTCCTTCCTGTTGTTACCTACTTTTGCATTAATATCGCCAGTTAGAATTATAATATCATGGCGTGGAGTCTTGTCTATGACTCCCTGTAGTTGTTCGTAAAAATTATCTTTTGATTCTTCTGCATCATTGGTAGGTGCATACACTTGTATTAATGTTGTTTTTATATACTTTGACCAGAACCTGGCAGTTATGATGCGGTCGTTAATGGGTGCCCATTCGTATAATGTCTTGGCTTTCTCCTTTGATATAGCAATAGCAACTCCATTACTGTGATGGTTATCTTTTCTTTCAGAATACAGTATCGTTTCACCTGTCTGGGTTCTGATTTTTCCAGAATCTGTCCATCTGCATTCGCTTATTCCAAGTATACCTAGGTGGTGTCTCTTCATTTCTGCTATTACTTGTGCGGATTTTACAATGGAGTACATAGTTCTTACGTTCCATGATCCCAACCTGATGATATTTTTGGGGCTCACTAGCATATCCCTCTGTCCGCGAACTTCCTTTCGGCTTTGGCTCGTGGACATCATGCTTGCATCTCCGTCCGCTATAAAATCATCCTTTGGAGTATGCTCGATAGCTATGCTTACTCCACGACTTCTTATTGACTTGTTCATAGTTTCTGTAATCAACTTCTTTTTATGAGGTCGGGTGATTAACCCTGCGCTCAACCTCATTGAGGTGGTTTTTCTGTAGGGGTTTTCCTTCCCTTAGATGACAGTCTTTTTAAGACTATTGGATGCCATCCCCCAGGTTTTACATCGGAGTGTCCTTCTCCTAGGTAAGCTGCCATCCCTGGTTGCGAACCTCACCTATCCGGGTTTTACATCGGAGGTTTCCTTCTTCTAGACAGATAATCATCCCTGATTTTCGACATCATGTCTTGCCGGCTATATTCCCATAGCTGGGGCAAGGTTGATGAGTGCTAGGGCGTGTCCACATGCCGGTGGGCCTACACACTGCATCTATGGGGCCCTTGCTGCTCCCAGATCCCCATTAGTTTGGCCTGGTCCTGAGAGAGGCCAGTATCCGTGTGCTGCCAACGTGGAGGCACTAATGGAGTCTTGGTAGTATAGAGGCTATGTACTGACAGGAGAGGCTGACACACTCGGCTCTCTTTTCGCAAAAGGATGCTAGTCAGTGGCAAATACATGCACTGGACGCATATCACTACCCTGTGGTATATACCACCAGCACACTATGTATGTAAGTTACACTATAAGCAGGTTATCATTATAAGGAGGTTACATTATAAGCAGGTTACATTATACAGAAGTTACATGATAACCAGGTTTCATTATAAGGAGGTTACATTATAAGGAGGTTGCATTATGTAGATTGATGCCTGTATCTCTGCAGGGAACTATAGTGACATAAACTGTTGTGGTAACAGTGGTAAGTATCACATACAAGATATATTGAATTTGCCTTGCTTTCTATCATCACTTCTTCCTGTTAGCAATATTTACATTGGGCTAGGCTTGCATTTGTCAGGGAGCTAATATTTTTAATTCTGCACTCTGTCACTGATTTCTATATAAAACCACTAGATATTAAAAGGGGAAGAAATTTGTGGATGTTGTAAAGTGGATTATAAATACAATTGAAAAGACCTTACAACCATTTTATCAACACATAGATGATATTAACATGAAATATTTACAAGTATATTCAAAATAAGGATGTAAAAAGTTCATATTCAAGTACCTGTTACATTGTAATTTGAAGTAAGGTGTAGTGTGCACAACTGAGAGCGAGGTCTGCCAGACTGTGGGGAAAGTCATTAAACGTTCAATAGAGCGAGGTCTGCCACAGACTGTGGGAAAAGTGATTAAACGTTCAATAGAGTTAGGTCTGTCACAGACTGTCACAGTGAATTTTTGATACAGTAAAACTCTGTTACAGTGAATTTCTGATACAGTAAAACTCTGTTACAGTGAATTTCTGATACAGTAAAACTCTGGTACAGTGAATTTCTGATACAATAAAACTCTGATACAGTAAAACTCTGTTACAGTGAATTTCTGATACAGTAAAACTCTGTTTCACAGACTGGGAAAAGTGAATAAACGTTCAATGTAAAAACTTGTAGTGTTTCATAAAATCTGTAGATAGGTTTTATGGGTTATTTCACAGCGAAAATCACTTGCTTATAAATTATGATATTTATTCTTGTTTGGTTCATATCCATTATTTTTTTAATATTCCATAAATGTTGTTCAGACCTACATATGTAGAAACATGTGACAAATTCATACTCTGTCTTGTGATTATAAATTCAAAGGACCTCAGATATGACACATATGCTTCAAATCTTTGTACATGAATGGATGATTTTTTTTTGCTTGTAGGACCGATTATTTTTTGTAATGGAGTATGTGAATGGTGGTGATTTAATGTTCCAAATTCAACGAGCTCGTAAGTTTGATGAACCTAGGGCGAGGTTTTACGCTGCAGAGGTGACGCTGGCTCTTATGTTCCTTCATCGAAATGGAATTATATATAGGTAGGTCATCTGTGTATAAAAATAGAATTATATATATATAGGTCATGTGTATGTAAAAATAGAATTATATATAGGTAGGTCATGTGTGTATATAAAAATAGAATTATATATAGGTAGGTCATATGTATATAAAAATAGAATTATATATAGATAGGTCATGTATGTATAAAAAAAATAGAATTATATATAGGTAGGGTGTGCGTATCTAACAATGAAATGGAATTAAAATAAGTAGGGCGTGTTTATGTAAATATAATGGAATTATTTATAGACCTGTATGACGTGTGTATGTAAAAATGTAATGGACATTTTATTTAGTCAGTTTTTTATTTTTTTTTATAATAAGTTATTACAAAGTGAAGAATTTGTTTTGAAATATTTTCCTTTTTGAGTGTTAGCTCATATTTTGATATATACTCAATCTCAAATAATTCAACCCCACTCCAAATTTTTCTTGGCCATCTACTAATAAAATGATGGATAGCAAGGGGGAACAAAATGTATTTTAGAGTATTGCAATACATAAGTTGAAGATATTTATTGTTAGGGCTGTTCCAGAAATGATCAAATGGGGGGGGTCGGGCGGCAAACGATATTTTTTTGTATGGGTGGTCGTATTTTTTCATATTTTAATTGGTCCGTGGTTGGACTGTTAAAAAAATATTTATTATGGGTAGTGGGTAGTTTCTATTGTTTTATTTTGTGCCATGTGGGTGTTGAGTTTTCAGAATATTTTTATTGTCGCTCTTGTCGTGTTGGTTACAAAACGTCAGAGGGAAAATTGAAAACGTGCTTTCGAAATGCTGCTTTCGAAATCGGAAGTAACATAGAACTATTCGAGTTGTCGCTCTTTGCAGCGCATAACTTTCCATTACGGCACTCTTCAAATTAGAGGCGCGTTTAGTAGGGTTCCTTTGGACGTGATGGCGGCGAACTCTGTTCTGTAGATTATTACAGTTTACAGTGCATCGATTTTGGGAATATTTTGAAACCAATAGGTATTCCGTTTTCTAATAAAAATAGGCAAACCTTAGTTGATTTATACGAGGGTACCGATGCGTTATATTTATCAGTCGATGTGATGGTGATATAGAGGCCTCCGGGCGCGGGCTCCATTAGAAGACGAACGATTCGTGGAAAAACATATCCATACCCATTTCATGATAATAGCATCGTTTGGACTCCCAATCTTTCCAACATTCCCGCCATAGATGCCTTTGATTGTTGATGTGACATCGTTTCTTCAGAACTACTGTGATACAATGTCGCACAGGCATTACCGTGTCATTGACTAGAATGTTTGTCCCGAAAACCTTGCGAGATTTGTACCGTTTTCATTTTTAAAAATATTTTTGTGGTGGGTCTGGTTAGTTTTTTTTTTTTTATTAGATGGGTCATTGTAAAATGAGTTTATTAATTTGATGGGTCATGGGGTAATTTTTTATTTTTTTTTATGGGTGCTTGGTATATACAAAAGGTGCCTCCCGACCCCCCCATGTATTTATTTCTGGAATAGCCCTTACCAAATATACATCTGCTTCTTGTTTTATTCATTTCAAGACAAGACAACTTTTAATGGCTTTGCAATCATTGTATGTCACAAACGCATCTTCTTTGATACCCACTTTGTGTTTTGTTTCAGGGATTTGAAATTAGATAACATATTATTAGATGCTGAAGGGCACTGTAAAATAGCCGATTTTGGTATGTGCAAGGAAGGAATGTTTGAGAACAGACTAACTCAAACATTTTGTGGTACACCAGATTACATAGCACCTGAGGTAAGAAACTATGAACTAATGATATTTTGATGAATGAGTACATGAAATTAGAAAGAGGAATCATGACTTGCAAGTTTGAATGAATTGATTGACTTGATACAAATTGTACAATAGAAGCAATGTTTTTGCATCTGTTTTGGATTACTTGACCTTATATAAGATGGGTGTCTTCATATAAACAATATGAGTTATGAGATTGATCACTGTTTGTTCGTTATCTTCACCTTTCATTTAACCATCGAGCATGTATCTCTGCTGGTGGACACTCTTTCCCAGGATTACTTGTCACTCGATATATGTTCTTCCATGAATATAAACAAAATACGAGTTATGAGATTGATCACTGTTGGTTATCTTCACCTTTCATACTAGATCTGATTAAATATTACTACCCTGGTGTTGTTATACAGTGGAGTTTGGGATGGAGAGGAGTGTGTTATCACATTTATTGGGTATATTCAGGTCTGATACAAAGAAGTTGGTTTCTTGTTAATACGCACATGTATTTTAAAGAATGAGTCCGTTAAACAGAATAGGCCACCTCACCCCACCCCACTCAAAACAATCAATCAACCCACTCCACAGTCGTATCCAAAATCCATTCAGTAGTTTCAGTACTTTCATTTTTCATGTGAAAATTTAGCATTGTTAACTTAAGGTTGATTATTTTGTTATAAGTTAGGGTAGAGATGTATCATTTATACTAACTTTGTCCCAGTAGTGTAAGGGTATAAAATATATATAATATTTTAGCTTGCATGATTTTTAAGCTGATGAGTTTATCTGATTGAAATGTCTCTGTTGTTTAATATCTGTCAATAAATTTTTGATATTTTCACCTTCTTCTCAAAAAACAACTGTGCCAATTTTGGCCAGCATTGTCACCATTTGGTGGCAAAGGGAATTAAATATTGTATAAATGAAGGGTTGCACAGTTTCCAAGGGAGATTATTAAGAATGCGAAAATCAGGTAGGATGTTTAAAGAAAACTTACCAAGAACTATTGTTCATACCATAGCCCTCGAGAACAAAGTGAAGCCATGTTTTACGAGGGAAAATACATGTATGAGGAAATTGTAAAAAGAACAAAGACACATTTTGTGATATTAATATGCTAGCATATCCTCATGTAGTTCAAACCAAAACTCCTATGGCCAGGGCAAGGCACAATAGGGATTTCAGTTTTTAAGATCCCGCCATCTGTCAGCATTCTCTAGGGCACACAGATTTATCCACTTTGTTTTTACAGATGAGACTTAGAATTTTTAATATCAATAAGATAATAGCACTTTCTATGGTATGGAATAGCTGGAGATTACTTGAGAAAATTTTCATAGAATTTAAAGGTAATGTTTGGATTCTTAATAGTAATCTGTCTGTCTCTCTGCCAGCACTTTTTACAGCAATAACTGAAAAGTTTCCTAAATTTTTCGCTTTATACTAGGATTTGGCAGAGTAAGACCCGTTTCCATTTTCAGATTATTTTAGAGTCCTTTCTTACTTGTCAGCTTTCTAGTGACATAGGAGTATATAGGAAAATTATTTTCAAATCTTCTAGGAACCTCAAGGGTTTAGTTTATCAAATTGATATAGTGAGTTCCTGATATAGTAAAACTATGTTACAGTAAATTTCTGATACAATAAAACTCTGTTACAGTGAATTTTTGATACAGTAAAACTCTGTTACAGTAAATTTCTGATACAATAAAACTCTGTTACAGTAAATTTCTGACACAATAAAATTCTGTTACAGTGAATTTTTGATACAATAAAACTCTGTTGCAGTGAATTTTTGATACAGTAAAACTCTGTTACAGTGAATTTCTGATACAATAAAACTCTCTGTTACAGTGAATTTTTGATGCAATAAAACTCTGTTACAGTGAATTTCTGATACATTAAAACTCTGTTACAGTGAATTTCTGATACAATAAAACTCTCTGTTACAGTGAATTTCTGATACAATAAAACTCTGTTGCAGTGAATTTTTGATACAGTAAAACTCTGTTACAGTGAATTTCTGATACAATAAAACTCTCTGTTACAGTGAATTTTTGATGCAATAAAACTCTGTTACAGTGAATTTCTGATACATTAAAACTCTGTTACAGTGAATTTCTGATACAATAAAACTCTCTGTTACAGTAAATTTCTGATACAGTAAAACTCTGTTACAGTGAATTTCGTTGGTATAGAAAGTGTCAAAAGAACATGATCTTTTTTTATTTTATTTTTATTTTATTTTTTTACCAAAGAATGGATTACTTTTCTTTGATTTCTGCTGCATTACTAAATATTTTGGCAGGGCGTGTTTTGCATAGTGAATGTTGCATTTATTTCAAATGTGAGTTGTACTAAATACTGCAAACACTTAATGCAGGCAGCCCAGCTAAATGTGTAATTTATTCTAAATACTGCAAACACTCATGTAATTTATTCTGAATACTGCAAACACTCAATGCTGGCAGCACAGCCAAATGTGTAATTTATTCTGAATACTGTAAACAATGTGTAATTTATTCTAAATACTGCAAACACTTAATGCAGGCAGCCCAGCCAAATGTGTAATTTATTCTGAATACTGCAATAAACTGATGTATATTTCATTATAGATACCACAATTGCACAAAAATAAAGCTGTTTAATCTATATAAAATGACTTAATTATATGTCAAGTTGAAACTGCTTTTTCCAGTGTTCCAAGGGGCCAAATTGTTGTATAGAATGGACTCATTCTTTGTTTTTGTTGTGTTTTATAATTATACTTTTCACTTGTTTTATAATTATACTTTTCACTAACATATTGTGTCAATAACAATTTGAAGGCTGTTCCTTCATTGACTACCAATAAATGTACAATTTACACATCATTCTTTAAGCAAAGGAATGTAGTGATTAAACAACTTTTGCAGTGTTACCAATAAATGTTCATTAACTCCAACATTTCTTCTGTAAAATGTCAATCAAAAGATAGATTTAAGAATTCTTATCGATCTCAACAAATCAATATATTGCTTATAAATCCATTGTAGTTTTTTTTTTTTTATAGGGATACCATCATTATCATTTTATGGTGTAAAATTGTTCGTTTCAGATCTTACAAGAGCTAGACTATGATGCATCAGTTGACTGGTGGGCGTTAGGTGTTCTGATGTATGAAATGATGGCCGGACAGCCACCGTTTGAGGCAGATAATGAGGAGGATCTATTTGAGTCAATCCTTCATGACGACGTGTTGTATCCAGTCTGGCTGAGTAAAGAAGCGGTGCAAATCCTACGAGGGGTAGGGTTCGTTTCTTAAAGTCAGAAACCAAAATATGAAGTCAAGTGTTGTTTGGTTTTGTTTTTTTAAAGTTTAGGTTCAAATTGACTTGCAACCTAACATGGCTATGTAAACAGGCAAAACCTTATTGAAGCTGTGACATTTCAGTTTGAATGGGCTTAGATAAATGTTTGAAGGTATGTCTCATTACAAGTACATGTATTGAGGGGAAAATGTGTCCAAAACTTTTTTATATTAAAATCTTGTGGCAGAAATGTAAAAATAAAGAGATAAAAGAACTGAATTGTATGCATAAGAAGTTGCGCTTTGAATGCGAGTTTTTAATAGTGGATGGGTCTGTAGTTCTCCGGTCCATCCCAATTTTTATGCCCACCTTGGAGAAAGGGGCATGTTGGTTTGCACCTGTTGGTCAGTCTGTAAGCTGGTTGGTCAGTGAACCAAATATTGTCAGCTCAATATCTTGAGAACCTTTTGCTTGACTGACATCAAACTTTTTATACTGATTTCCACCAAAGAGTATATGACTCCTATTGAATTGAGGACACAAGGTCCAAGGTCATGTGTCAATCTACTCTGTACATAGGTAGGTATTGTTTGCTCAATATCTTGAGTAACTCTTTGCTTGACAGGCATCAAACTTAGCACACTGGCGTAGTGGTGTTCTAAATTTAAAGATTGCAGCAATGAGGCTTAATGTTTCTAAAACATTTTTTGTTTGCCAAAGAACCACATCCCATGGGGTTTCGGGTTAGAATAGGTCCTCAGTACCTCTTGCTTTTCATAAGAGGCAACTAAATGGGGCAGGCCAGATGAGACCGCAAAACTTAGGCCCCATGTCATGGTAGGTGTGGCACGATAAAGATCCCTCCCTGCTCAAAGGCCGTAAGTGCGGAGCATAGACCTAAATTTTGCAGCCCTTTACTGGCATAGGTGACGTCTTAATGTGTGTATGAGTGAAACGTTCTCGAGGGGGATGTTAAACAATATACAACGTACAACCAATCAAAGAGCCATATTTCTGGAGTTAGTATCTCTAGATAACTCCTTAAAAATACAGTAAAACTCGGTTATAACTGACCTACAGGAACAGCAAACGAGAGTCTTTATAACCAAACTTTGTTGTATCCAATATAATTTTAGTCATTTTCCTCTCATAGGGGAATAATGATCCTTTCTTTGTAAGTGTGAATTCACTGTAAGTGTGTTAATAATTATTGTGTTTTACTGAATTTTAAAGAATAAAAAAAGTACATCACTTGGTCTCTGATAAATCTTTCAAATTAACTTTCTTATCATTCCAATGTGTATTTCAGTGATATTTACATGTACCTTAAAATAGTTTGCTCATTTTCATTTTGTTTTTCAGTTCATGACAAAGAATCCAGCCAAGAGGCTTGGCTGTGTGAAGGAGCATGGCGGGGAAAAAGCAATCCTAACTAACCCATTTTTTCATGATAAAATCGACTGGGATTTGTTAGAAAAGAGACAAATAAAACCTCCTTTTAAACCTAAAATTGTAAGCATCATATTGTGCAATCACTGTTTTATAATTATTTTCTTTGTTTGCATTATGTTCATAAAGTTTTAACTTGTATAGGGAGGGCACCAGCTACAGTGTATATGTGAAGTGCCTCGAATTTTGACCTATCAATTTGAAGTTATTGTGTGACAAAGTTTTAAGTGTTTTCTTATTTCACAAGAACATTATGCAAAGGGGTATACATGAATATACGAAAGAATTTTGTGACAATGATTACAATACCAAGAAAAAAAAATCAATCTATTTTCTGTAAGAGTAATACAAGTAGTTCTTTATACATGTATTCTGTTATATTATTTGTTTTACCAAACTTTATCCAATGGAATTTCTGATGAGTTTTCTTGTGGTTTTCCAAGTATGCTGATTGGTCAGTTAAAATAGTAATGCAAGGAAATTTGTTCCTTATCTTTCAGAAATCTAGAACAGATGCCAACAACTTTGACAAAGACTTTACTTCCGAGGAACCAACACTAACCCCAGTAGACCCGTCTGTGGTGAAAACAATCAACCAAGAAGAATTCCATGGATTCTCATTTATAAATCCTGACTATGGAAAACTGTCCTATTGTCCGACCTCGGATATTCATTGACCCCTGCTAATTCTAAAGAAAGATTGTGATGATCCCCCTCCCCCCTTTTGCTCCCCACACAAATCAATAACAGGCAGAAAAAAGCACAGTCACAAGGAACAGTGGATTGATTTTAAGGAAAAGAAAGAGAGAAAGAAAAATACTGGAGAGAAATACACAATTTTTTTTTAAAGCTACAATAATTTATGTACATGTACTATGTAAAATGACGATATTTTGGGTAGTTACAATTGAACCAATATTTCCATGTATTCCAGCAGTTTGTTGTGGCGTATCACCAGTTTATTACCCCATCATCTTCTTCATTCAATACCTCGATACTTTGTCTTTTTTGAAAATTATAAAAGGAAAAAAAAAGAAAAAAAACCAAAACCTAGCTATGATCCTGTACGATGCTGAGGGTGTGTCTACACCATGTATACATCATTCAATTTTTGTGCTTTTATCCAAAATGTACAAATTGTTTCTTTTCTACGTGTAAGTCTGTTTTCTGGTCATCCAGTGGAAGAGCGGTAACTTGCACATTTTGAATATTGAGAGGACAGTTTCTAGAGCAATGAAACATGAATATACATATGAATTGATTGCTCTTTGCAAACAATTGAGTCAATAAATTTATCTACACCTTTTTGGAAAATTTTAATGAAGCCAAATGTTTAAATGTATTCTAGTCAGATTGCATCCGGTGTAAAAGAATTCAGTGATGCTGCACCAGTACTGTTATTTGTTAGTTTTGTTTGTACATGTCTCGATTCTGGTGATAAAGTGGAAAGTTTGAAATCAAATAGCTATTTTACTGTTGATAAGGAACAGTAAGTCTCCGGAACTCTGCAATGTTGTGTTATTAAGGTAATGTCTAACGTAATCTCATGTACACGGTACATTGAATCGTGGAACCTGTCATCCAATCTGTCTGCTACTGATCTCATGATTTCTCGAGTAATATATTTCCATTAAACAAATGCTCTTAGGAGGACAGAATGTCATTCAATTTGTAAGAAGGCACTGCATTTAAATTCAAAACTTTTTACTCTCGTAATCTTGTAAAGAAAGCGTGTGTGGTACTCCGTATTCCTGTGAATAGTAAGTTAATTCTATTTAAGTACAGGTAAATAGGTGAGGTACAGACAGGTACCACACAAAACTACCGTGGTTTTGAAGAAAAGAACTTTCATTCGTCAATCCTTTGACCATTTCTCAACATCATGAATTTGATACACATAATATGAGTGACACCCAAACTTTTTATTGCATGTAATAGGTGATGCAATTTATAAATTTTAAAAAATCTCCAAGTATCAACTTTTTTTTGAGACAGAGATTAATATGTATTGATGTATTGTCGTTGCACAGAGGATATTGCATACCTTTCCCCCATATTCCATGCCCTTATCAACCCACGACCACAATTGTATCAATTGTATTGTTAAGGCCAGAGGTCCTAAGACTGAGTCTGGTCTGGAGTTGATGTAGGGTGGTAATATGGAAGAGGTTATGTTCCGTTTATTACATGCTTAGTAATAAAATTAACCACCACCCCCCACCTTCCAGAGATGTGGAATTTAATTTCGATTTTCTGATACTTTATTTAAGAAATGTTGTAACCCGTGAACTGTTACTTGTGGGCTGTTAACCAAAGCATGTTACACTACAGTATCTGTACGGTGTCACATGATAACCATGTGATACAATATCTTTTTTATATTGGGCATAATATAGTTATTCAGACATTGCTCGTATTATATATGTTAGAAATCTTTATAACTAAGTATGTAATAAAATGCAATAACAACCATCAGCTGTGTTACTAAGATCAGACGGATTGGAGTGAATTTTGCTGTGAATGAGGGGGTTAACAATTAAAATTAGTTCATTTCTATGCCTTTACATCATAAAAAATCTAAGGTGGATCCTGTTCTTTCTAAAGCTGTTTTAACAGTACAATGCATTGTTTTTCTGATCATGTTTTTCACCCTTTATGGGCTTTTGGAATTGAAATATTTGGCAGATATGCACCTATTTTTTTAATTTAATTTTTTTTTTATTTAATTTTTTTTTGTTTGCAATAATAGATTTCATTTTGAAATGGTTAGTGATCAATATTCATCACAGTTCTTGGACATAATGCTGAGCATGATACTGAGAAAACGCAATAGAAAACGGGCCACAGTATTTTTAGGAAGGCTGGAGGGTTGAATGACCTAGTTTATGATGGTGGATCAGAACTTCTAAAGGAAATGTGAAACATTTGGTGCTTCACATAGACCTCCTGTATTGACGTGATATCTGTATTGTAGTTGTCAATTTTAAGGAGCTTTGTGAATTACAAGTGCAATATTGTTCTATACTAAGTTTATTTGTATAAAA